>NC_057800.1:700262323-700274828 GCF_018294505.1 Triticum aestivum
ATATGAAACTACATTCCATAATGAATCTAACCATATTCCTTTGGCTTTGTAAATGTCGATACTTTTTTTTATAAGTTTGGTCAAAATAGAGATATTTTGACTTCATACAAAAGTTAGACTAAAAGTAAACGGAGGAAGTACATATTAACACCATAACTTCTTATATTTCGTAAAAACAATTCCGCCAAAATGGCTTCGAACAGCTGAACAAGAGTTTCTTTTGAGCTGAAATTGAGTATGACGGACTTCTTTGCGATGGAAAGTGTTTACCACCTTGCCGTCCATGTCAACCTCAATTAGCCACTCAGAGAATTTTACCAACACGAGCAACTTGCCATCCCTAGGCACAACCACCACATCACAACCGTCATTGTGATTCTCACACTTTGTACTGATCTTCATTACCGGCAATTTAATCTGGCACTTGAAGGTCTAGGCCTCGCTTTCGTAGTCCTACAACACCCAAATATCAATGACTGTTGCTGCATCATTGAAACTGGACATGCCAAGCATGCCATCCATCTCAAACAAATCGGCTCTGCTAGGAACAACTAGAGCATGCATGTTCTGGAACGACTCATTCATTGTGTCGAACACCACTATAATGTTCATTTCCCTCCCAAGGCGCAGTCGGTACCAGTGCAAGCAAGCACATGACAGCAGGGCTCTGTGGGATATCAGCTTCACTCTGCCCACCTACTCTACGTGCCTCAGCGGCTGCCCGGCTCCCAATGTGAATATATAGCACCCATTTTGACTCGCAGTTACCGGATCCCGATACTAATAAATTAGCATGTACTCACCGGTAGGAGCATGTGGGTATATGCCCATTAGCGTAAATTCATAAATGCCCAGAAGCTGATTGCGGAAAGACACGATGAGGGGGCCGTCACAGGAGGCCTCCATCAAGATCTCCTTCAGGAAGCCGCGGCGTAGATGCGACGGTCCACCCTCTCTCGCGGCCTTCGCCATGGTCGCCGGCCGAAAGCTCGTGAGTCCTGGTCACTACCAGAGCTATGTTGAGGCCGAGGGGGGCATTGCCCCCCCTCCCTCGCCCCTACCCTTGGACCAAACTCTAAAGAATTTTTTGAGGGATGGCTTAGATGAGAATTTTTTTAGCAGTCTACGCTCCATGTCAACCTGAATTAGCCACTCAGAGAATTTTACGAACACGAGGAACTTGCCATCCCTTAGCACGACCACCATCACAACTGTTATCGTGATTCTCACACTTTGCATTGATCTCCATTACCGGTAATTTAATCTGCCACTTGAAGGTCCAGGCCTCGCTTTCGTAGTCCTGCAACACCCAGATATGAATAAATATCGTTGCATCATTGAAACTGGACATGCCGAGAATGTCATCCATCTCAAACAAATCACCTCTTGCAGGAGCAAGTGGAGCGCGCATGTTTCGGAACGACTCATTCATTATGTCGAACACCACTATAATGTTCATTTCCCTCCCAAGGCGTAGTCAGTACCAGTGCAAGCACGCACGGAACAACACGACTCTCTGGGATATCAGCTTCACTCTACCTGCCTACTCCACGTGCCTCGACGGCTGCCCGGTTCTCAATGTGAATATATAGCACCCATTTTGACTGGCAGTTATCGGATCCCGATGCTGATAAATTAGTCTGTACTCACCGGTAGGAGCATGTGGGTACATGCTCATTAGTATAAATCTAGAAATGCCCCATAGAGGAATATACTGCTGGTTCGCCGGATAGCAAACGCCCAAAAGCTCATTCTGGAAAGACACGACGAGGAGGTCGTCGCAGGAGGCCTCTAGCAAGATTCCGGGAAGCCGTGGCGCACTCCGCCCACCCACTTGATGTGCATTGGTGGCTAGCTGGAGCCAATACAAAAATGTCGGGTGCGGGGAGGGGGGCACCAGCCTCTGTTTATCACCCAACTCAATGTATTGAGATTTATCAATTTTTTATCGAAATGAAATAAATTTTTATATTAAACTTTTATACTTTATAAACAATTTTTCTATTAAGCTAGAGATAAATAAGTATACTTTTATGTTACATAGTTATCATAGTTAACCACTGAACAATATTGCTAAATATTAATTGCATTGTTCTTTTTATAAAATGGTTTCTGCTAAATATATATCACTAAAAATGGTTTGAGCTAAATTTAAGTTCTTTTTTTAACATAAGTTCATTCTGAAATAAATTTCATAAAAGTACAAATTTTACATAATGTATACACATATATATTTGTGTGTATCCATGTACGTATATTTTAATATCTTAAAATATCATTGTAGAAATCTCTGAACTACATTGTCTAACAAATATCTTAATAGTGGTTTCCAGTGTATTATTATGTACTAACTATGCTTATAAATTTGATGGAGTATAAATGGAATCGTTGCCAAATGAGTGTTCTAAGTTTGGCTTTTTCTTAAGCTGATAATATGTGGATGTTATTATATTTTTGAAAAGTAGTCAGATCTTTTAACCAAAAAAATAGCACATATAACCCTGGAAAATAAAGATAATTATGTGCATGCTATCTGTTTGGTATGGAAGTAGTATCACTGATAGTAATCACCGGAGCATAAAAATGATGTCAATTTACTTTGCATCTATACAATTTTACTATTTGATATGATTTTTGGGTTGCAATTATTTTTATTATCTAAAATCAGGGAGCTTCAAAACTCATATTCCTTTTGTGCAACGGAGTGAAAAATTAATGTGTCCACCAAACCGTCCACCAGCACGGCATGACAACATCCTGGTGGCTACGAGGTGCATGCTGAGGTGTAGAAACATGCATATCATGCTATAATCTTCATTAATTGTGGTGCGTACATGCGTAACTACTTTATAAAATTGACCAATGCATCTTTAGATTTTTATATATTAGGCCCTATTTGGTTCATAAGTCCTAGGACTTTTTCTAATCCCAAATAAAAAGTCCCTAGTCCCTAAAAAGTCTCTCCCTTTTTCATTTCAGGGACTAAAAAGTTCTTAGTTCCTCCCTAGAGGTTATTAAATGACATGTAAAAGACTATGTTATCACTAGTATACAGAAAAATAACAACCAAACAACACCATGGGGCGGCGGGGCAACGGGTGCAGGTAGGGGCATTGTTGAAAAAGTCTCAAAAAAGACTCTCCTTGAGAGTCTTCTTCATTTAGTACCAAGAAGCAAGATCTCGTCGAGGGGGGTTGGTTCCGGGGGAAACCCCTGGTCGGCGCAGCCACATCACAGGCGACGCCCTGGGCGCCGTATTCCTCCCTGGAGGATGTGGTGAGGATCCTTCTCCCCCTCCTTCCGTTCCCTGCTAGGTGAAAGCCTAGGTCCCCTGATTTGGGCGGCGACGACACATATGTGCCGTGTTTCTTCTTGGAGGCGCAGCCTGGGGATCGCAGGGGCGGCGAGAGAGTCGGATTGCGGGTGTGATGGTGGCGGGTGGCAGCTTGGCTCGGCGCTTCACTGCCTTTCTTCGGTGGCTCATTGTTGTTGCCCTTGTTGCTGCGTCTGTGGCCGACGGCTCTAGCCCTTCGGTGTGGCTTAACCGCGGACGACGACGGTGCTCGGAATGGTCTGCTCTGAGCTAGCAGGTCTGCTCCTAGTTCTTTCTTCATGCGCAGCTTGGACGTCTTCCTCTGGTTTCTAGGGTGAACCGAGCTGCCGCCTGCCGGTGCGGCATCCTTCGAGCCAGGATGAGAGGGCAGGGGCCCTTTGCAGCGGCAGCTCCAGAGGAGTGTCGGTGCTGTCTTCGAGTTTGGCTACGATCACGAAGCTTGCGCGGTGGTGCATCCTCTCAAGTCCGTAGCTTGTTCGGTTGGTGTAGGCCGTCCTGTAGGGTGTTGGCGGCAGCATGGCATTCTTGCTTTCGCTGCTGCCTTTGAGTCTGTTTCGCTTTGCTCCTTGTATCAGCCGCTTATTTCTTTTCTTGCTTTCCTTGTAAGTTGGTGTTCTTGTATTCCTGGCCGGTTGATGGCTTTGTTAATTCAAAGCCGGGCTCTTTTTGAGCCTTCGTTCTAAAAAAAAGAAGCAACTTTTAGTCCCTAGTAGTCCCTCATGTTTGGTTAAAAAGTCTCTAAAAGGGACTTTTTCTAGTCCCTACATCAAAAGGTCCCTGGAAACAAACACCCCCTTAGTCTCACCTTCTGTCTCATCTAGTTAAAGTATTGCGAGTCTGATGCCACATTTAAGTCATGAAGATGATAAGACTCAACTAGAGGTCATGCATGCACTCTTATTCCTCATGCACCGTGCAGATCCAATTAGGGGCAGATTGATGTATTTATCGCTTTGGGGGTTGAACATGTGAGGCGATTTTTATTGATCAGTGTGAACCCATGAAACTCGTGCCAATCATATAGGACTACATTTATTGTCATGCATGACACAAAGTGGCACATCATTTAATATGATACGGTATCATGATATGATACTCAAAGCTCTCTCTTTCTTTATTTAATTATATGCCATCTTATCAAAATTGCTTAGTTGACATGCATGATACTAACTATGATACTCCCATTACAACCAGTCTTATGAATTTATCATCTATCTTGGTTGCTCAAAATTTTGAGATGACGCATTTAAACTGGAAGAGGGGATTGTGTGAAGTGCTAGTGTAAGGAGCACTTATGTTATAGACTATCAACTTGCATATTTTAGAAAATCGATGGAGTGCATATCCCACGAAATACAGGTTAAATACTCTAATATGCTACCATGCAGTTCAGAATCCGATTTAAGTAGAGAGCCAACCACATTCTACTATGCAAAGCCCACGATCCTTTTTAAGGTCTCATTTCGCATGCAGCGGGATCGCTGGACGCTGGTGCTATCTCTTCGAGCACAGCGGCGGTGACATGGCCTAGAAGACAGCCGGTTCGGCACGAGAAAGGGGCGTGCAGGATGGCTGCTTTGAGTCTTCCGTCCTATGTTGTTGGATGAGTGCAGCGGAGCCGTGGACAGAAGAACGTGGGAATGATCTCTGGTCGACGGGCCACAAGGTCTCGGATCGTGTGATAGCCTGCTTCAGCAGCTCAAAATGCAGCTTTGTCAGCTATGGTGCTAATTCTACCCTAGATATGTTGGCGCCACCCCTCTGTCAGATCAAGCTTCGACGACGATGGCACACTAAGGAGACAATTGGTTGTTTTGCTTTTAGGACCCCAAGAGTTTCCTTGATTTTATTCACAGGGTCTTCCTGCAAAGTGTTGGATAGTCTGTGTTTTGGATGCCTTTTCATTGTTTCCACGTGTGGGTATCTAATTTTGCTGATTAATGAATGACACATGGTTCACCTACAAAAGAAATCCGGTCTAATTTAAGACAAGCAGCATAGAGCATGCCTTATTTTAGGGAATCGTTTGTGTGCGGCCGGCCGGCCGAACATTGCGCTGGACGCGTCCACGCACGCACGATATAGGCGACTCACGTTGCGACACGTGGGGCCGCGGGGCCCACATATGTTATCTCTTCATCTCGCACAGCCGTCGCCGAAGGGTGCCAGGCGGAGCTCGCTGCCATCGGCCTTCATCCCGCGCGCCAGCTCCTCGAAGGCCTCGGCCACGGCCCGCGAACTACTGCTCCATCCCCTGCCGCGCGGTGACCATGGCCGCCGGTGCATCGCACACCTGCCCGGAATTGCGCCTGCTGATTCTAGTAGATGTGGAGCGGCCACGACGGCGCCTTGCATGCCGTTTTTGCTATGAGTGACTACTTTTTAAGGAGTGCACTCGATGCTGTGGTCCTGCCACAGCATGGTCGGTGCTGCAAGGGGGCGCCATAATCTGGCGAACCTATAGGCGCCGACGTGCTACACGGGGATGCTTCAGTCGTCTACGCAAAGCTGTTATTGGCAGTCGACAAAGCTACAACAAGTGACGAAAATTGTCGGGGGTGTCGTGCGACATATGCGAAAGGATGGCTTATCATGGAGGGGGCTAATAAGACTTCGCCGGTGGCAGGAAACAGGATGAGGCGAAGACATGCACGCCGGCGAATTTTACCCAGGTTCGGGGCTCTCCTAGGAGATAACACCCCTAGTCCTACTCTGTGGGGTCTCCGCATGATCACTAAAGCAACAAGAGTGGCTACAAGATTGCTCCTAGAGCTGTTTCTCTAGAGGAGGAAGAAGAACAAGGCTAGCCCTAACTTCCTCTCTCTGTAGGTGTGTGTGAATAAACTAAGGTCTGAACCCTTTGCATGGGTGTCCTGGGGGTTTATATAGGCCTACCCCCAGGGGTACAAAGGTAATCCGGCCAGGTGTGGGACCCGGCTGTTAGTGTCTCTGGTCGCCGGCTTCTCCGCTGGCTGGTGGGGCCCGCTGCCTGGCGGGTCCCACCATCTGTCGCGTACTTGGACGACAGGCCGTGTCCGCCGCTTGCGGGTCTGGCCGGCTGCTCAGCACTGTAGCGACGCCCGTAATGATGCGTGCTTTGTCGGGGGAGGCGTGGCTACAGTACCGCCGCCTGGCGGGCGATCACTGTAGCCATCCCCCATCTCTTCTGATTAATGGCGCATAGACTTTGAGGGAAAGGGAGGGCCGCCTGGTAGGAGTCGGCTTCCCCTCACGCCGACTGGTCCGGGTTCGCCGCCTTCTGGCTTCTCACTGATAGGTAAGGCCCACCGCCTGTGGGCCGTACCGACAGCCCGTAATGGCGGCAGAGGCATGGCCTTCTCTGCCATGCGTGATGTCATGGGCGGAGTGGCAACAGTGCCGCGCCGGACGGGAGATCTTCGTCGGGTACGGTGCACTATGGCCACGCTTGGCCCTCGATTCGAGGGTGGCAGGGTGTGCTGTATCACGCCCTGTCTCATCGTATTCATGTGGATGCTGACTTCGAGGATGCCCGGGACCGCCTGCTAGGAGCCGGCCTCTCTGGAGGCCGTCTGCCAGGAGGCGGTCCAAGTCGTGGCCGTCTTCGGGGGTTCGCCGCCTTCTGGCAGCCGGCCGCTTGGATCCGCCGGCCATAAGAAGGCGGCGATTAATCTTGGATGCTTGAGGGGCGCAGTCGGTCCCGATGTCTTGAAAGGCCATGGGTGGCAGATGAGGCTACCCGTGGCCAGTAACTCCGACGAATTGCTACATGCGTCATTCTTTTTTGCGGGGACAAGAGAAAGCAGGTGTTACAACCGGTACACATCGAAGCTACAACCCTCAACCCAAAATGCTACGACCGGTTGAATTTTTTGCTGGAACTAGAGAAAAAATGGGCTTCGATGGACGGACGTGCGTCAGAGCTGCAACCAGTCCTGAAAAATGCTACGTCCGGCAACCAAAAAAGCTGCATCCGATTTTGAAAAAAGCTTCAACTGGATACAGGATAGCTGAAGGTCGGCCACCGTGCAGCACAAAAAGCTACAACCGGCGGTGAGAAAGCTACAACCGGCTTAAAAAAAGTTTCAAACGGATACAGGGTAGCTAGAGGTCGGCCACCGCGCAGCCGAAAAAAGCTACAACCAGCGTCGAGAATAGGTACAACCCGCTTCTAAAAAAGCTTCAAACTGAAAACAGCTAGATAACAATGGCGACCGGCAATGACGGAGCTGCATGGTGGTGCTTCCATGGGCGCATTGCCAACTACAACAGCAGGCCGGTGGTGACGCTGGAACCCTCATCCGGTTGTGCTGCAACCAGGGGGTGTGAGACACATCGAGATGCAAAGTGGAGTTGCATCCGGCGAGCCGCGGCGTCCTCGGCGAGCTGCAATGCCAACCGCCCCGGCGAGCTGCTACGTCGAGCAGGCCCGACGAGCTGTGACGGGGCGGCCAAGGGCGCGCACGAGGAGGTTGACCTGCAGCTTTCTTTTTTTTCACGCAAGTTTAGAAGGAGGAAGACGATCTGGATCGGGGGCAATCACATCCGTTGATGCGTCTAAATCGGACGCCTAGCAGCCGACCAGCCTAAATTTAGGTCGGCGCACCGGAGCCTATCAGCGTCCTTTTTTTAAAAGAAAAAGGATTTAAATATCTGCCGGCTGATACGCATGGGACGTGTCAAGCGGCCATCAGTACACCTCGTTGCTGAGACCCGACGTACCTTCTTCATCTCCTCTCGTGACCCCATCTTCTTCCTCACCCGACGCTCGTGGTCAGTTGTGCTATTCCTTTGTTCCCTTTCCAAGAAGCTCCCTTCACTTCATCCGATTGAGCCAAGCAGCCGCGCCGGCGATTGCTGCAACCTCGATGATTAAGCTACTGCAATGGTCATCTTCTTCAAGTCTCATCTTCACTGAATGCTCAATGTAGATGATGGTGATGATGTGGTAAAATATAAGGGTGGAGCGGCATGTCCGTCACTCCGGCGATGCTTGGATGTATCCCTCTCGCATGTCGATGTCCGATGATGAAGATGTCTGGCCTCATCAGCTCAGACAGATGGGCGGACTTCGCCTCATCGGTGCCCGGCCTGGTGTTGTCCACCTCGTCGGTGTCGGACTGGTGTCTTGCCTTCGCCTTGTCCGTGCCCGGCAAGATATGTGTTGCTTCATCGGAGAAGGACATGTCGGTGAAATGACTTTGCTTGTCGGAGCTCGGACAATGTTGGGGAAGTGGGTTGATGTAGAAGTCGAAGCACACTTGTGTGTCGCCGTGTGGCGGTGTCACGTGAAGATGATGAGTTGTCGATGTAGACCTCGGGGCATGGTAGTTACAAGGACGGCCTCCACTCGGTGTAGACGGTTGGTGTAGAAGAATGGTGGCGTGCTGGTGCAGTCGGCATCCTTGCCAGGCGAAAAGTCAAAGCAGATGGCGACGTCATGTGGACATCCGTCGGCGCCAATGTAGAAGACACCCTAGCCAAATGAAAGGTTGATGAAAATTGTGACGCCGTGTCCGAATGACAGTGTGTCGATATAGTCAGCTTCCTCGCCGGAGGTGAAATCAATGAAGATGGTGACGACATGTTGATGTAATAGTCTTCCTTGTCGAGCCAGAGGTTGGTGATGACGACACCGGCGAGGTTGATGAAGATAAAGATGAAGATGTGAAGACGATGCATGGAAGATACATGGGTAACTCTGCCTCCGTCTTCTTATACGAGGTCGGTGGCGAGGCCAGATCGCTCACTGCCAACGCCATCCCATGATCTACATATTAGGTGATGTAGTGTGGGGCAGAGCTAGCAGCCGGTTGCACATGGGGTAGCTGCGATCTTCCCTCGGATTCGCCTCGTCCACTCGATCGATGCCCTGAAATGAGAGAAATAAAAAAAAGATAGATGTAAGATGAATGGAAAAAGTCTAAAACAAACCTTGAAATTGTAGACGATAGCTAAATCAAAACCTGAACTTTGAATCCCGGAAATTGACACTCTGAACTTGTCATCCCGGTTTAGTTTGGACCCTAGACCTGTTTGGCACACTGGGAATAAGAAAATCCTGGGGATAACCTGCTACTCAGAATTTGGGCAGGCCCACTATAACACAACAACAAAATCATGAACTTTAAAATATATTCACGCATTTCTAAAATATCCAGAAGTTAAAAAATATTGTTGTTTTCTATTTTTCGCACAAATTCAATTCCTTTGGTTTTTTTAATATTTCTGAAATTTTGAAATTATATTCGCATTTTCAAAAATTGTTTGTGATTCCGAAAGCAATTCTAAAAAATGTTCAGAATTTCAAAAGTTCTTCACATCCTATGAAAATGTTTCGGATTTTTAAAAATCGTGTCGCATTTTAAAGTAATGTTTTCAGAATTTTCTTTCGGATCGTTGGCTAAGGACTCGCCTGGGTCAGCCCACCAGACATGAAGCGGACTTTTATTTTCTGAAAGCTGAACAATTTTTTTTAAGTGCGAACACTTTTTGAAACATAAATATTTTCTGAAACCTGAACATAATTTTAAAGTGTGAATGCTTCTTGAAAATTTTAAAAATAGGAACAAATTTCTAAATCTGAAAAAACTGTAAGAAAACATAATCTTAAAGTTTAAAAAAATGTACGGACAAATTCAAACAAATGTTTATACAATGTACAATAATATTTGTGTAACTTAAAAAAATGTTTCATACATTCGAAAAAAATTAGCATTTCAATAATGTTTACAAGTTTCAAAAAATGTGTTTGTGAGATTTTCAAACAAAACTGTGTGTACAATGTAAATAAAAAGTTTGCATGTTGTAAAAAATTGTGTCTTACACTTAACAGAATATACTTGGGTTGTGTTTGAAAAAAGTGTCTACAAATATGAAAATGTTGAACCATGCAAAAGAGTGTTTGTTTAGTTTTATAATACGTTTATTATCATTAAGAAAATGTAAACATGTACTTAAATAATAAATATGTATTAAATTTTTTGAAAACATTTAATTTAAAAATGTACATGATGTATTTTAAAATATCAAAAGTTTATCAAAAAATATTTTATGTGTGCGTTAATAATGTATATTGGGTACGAAGAAAAAATAGACATGTGTAAAAAAGAAAAAACATAACAAAACAAAAAGGCAAAAACAAAGAAGACCAGGAGCAGTGGGCGCGCGCGAGCGACGCTGCTAATGGGCCGGCCCAGTTCAGCAAATACCGGCTAAATCCTCTCAAGGTTTAAAATAGACCGGGATAACAGAGTTTGGTGTGCTGATTTCAAGGATTGAGAGTTCAGGGTTTGATTTAACTTTCACCGACAAATTCAAGGTTTGTTTTGGACTTTTTTCCAAGAAGCCCTCACTATAATGTGGTTGCATGACATTAATGCTTGTTTAGATACCTTTTCAGGAACAATGGACTACTGTACGTGTTGGTGCTCAAATTGCAAAGTTATTATGATGCAAATTTGAAATATGTGGTAACTAATCTGCCTCATGTCTCTATTTTATGGAACTGGGGAATTATTTTCCTTTTTTATATATTGGTCTTCTTTGTACTTAGTAGTTAGCAACATACCACCCTAGTGTTTCAATGTCTTGAACTCATGAATTGCCTTTGCCTTTTTTTCTACGTCTTCTTTTGCTCAGAGATAATGTAGCAGTCTTCTTAATTAAAAATCAATATTTAGCATCTACATCCTGTTTCTTTGCTTTGTTCTAGCTAACAATGAAATGTGGCAAATTGTCGGGCACAACAACTGTTGTTGAAGCCAGATCTTATCATCAATTCTGGCGTTTATCAAGAACTGCTTTCTTTCAGAAGCTGACCTGACATTAGGCACATCAGCTCTTGTGACTTACTATACAGTTGTTGAAGCCAGACCTTATCATCTTTGACTGTATTACATACATGTGTGATGCCACCGTTTGTGCACCAATTTTTTTGCCGGTCTTTGCCTTCTTGCCTAGATGTTGTTGCATTCCATGATAGAAGAATAAGAATTCTGGTGAGCCCTGTCTCACATTTCTTATCGGAAATGTTAACGCCACACGTGTGGGCGTTGATCATCTCGATCACACGCATCCATCACCGTCCAGTACTATATGCACGAATTTTGACACAATCTGGCTGATTTTCTGTGCCACGTAGGACAAGGCGTGTGTGTGGTGTGTGACATAGTTCGCCCACACATCCGTTTTACCACACGGAGGGGCTGGTGTGTGGTCGTTTAACAGTTCACCCACACACCAGTTTTCAGTCACGCACAAGGGCTGGTGTGTGGGCATTTGCCATCTCGCCCACACGCCCGTCTCCTCTCCCACACGTAAGCTGCTAGTTGCCATGTGTTTTTGCAGCGCACATGGCAACTGCCTCTAGTGTGCTTTATAAGCAGGTGGCAACTCTCTTTTTTTACCCGAGTTGCCATGTGTTTTTGCAGGGTACACGATAACTGCCTAGTGTGCACGTAAGCAGATGGCAACTGTCTTTTATCGAATTGCCATGTGTTTTTGCATGGTACATGGCAACTGCCCCAACGTGCACGTACATGGCAACTGCCCTAACATGCACGTAAGCAGATGGCAACTCTTCCTTTTTACATGGAAACTGCCCTAGCATGCTTGTGAGCACATGGCAACTCTCTCAACTGCCTAGTGTTAGTATGTGGCAGCTCCTAAAGTTATGAAATCATGGCAACTACATTAGATCAGACCATACATGGCAACTGCAATTGAGCAACCATGGCAACTGCAGTTGTCCGACATGGCAACCGTAATTCAGCGACATGGCAACTGCAGATAAACGAACATGGACGAGGGTCTGGACCATGGCAACTGCGGGCGCGCGGTGGGCGTCACGCGTCGCGTGCGGGACCAGAAGGATACGAGGCCTGACATACGGGCGTGTGGGCGTTATCAACTTCGCTCACACGCACGCGTGTGAGAGGGTTCAGGTGGGAAAAAAAGATGTGTGTGGGCATTAGTTGTTTTGCCCATACGTAGGTGTGTGGGCTGGTTGTTGTCCATATCACACGAGGCGTGTGGCACAACTACCCGATACACCACATGTGTGACAGTTATCGGGACCCTTTCTTATTTATGCATAGTGGATTTGCATCTTTATTCTTTTATGGCAGGGTTGCATCTTATGATTCATTATCATTCGAAAGTAGGAAATCATGAAAACAGAATTCAGTTTTG
>NC_057800.1:700275167-700281669 GCF_018294505.1 Triticum aestivum
GCTCCCCCCTCGCTCACTCCTCCTCCTCGCCGCTGCCGGAGGACGTTTGCCGGGCGAAGCCCGTGCGGCGCTGGCAGCGGCGGGGCTCTCTCCTTCCTCTCCCGGTCGGGATCTCGGCGGCGCGGGCCACTGCTCGTGGGGGAGCTGGGTCCGGCGGGGCCTCCGGCGGCGGAGACGTGTGGATCTGGAGGCTTTGGTGCTGGGAGGCGGCAATGCGGCCCCGCGGCAGCGGCAGCGGGGGTTTGGTCTGGCGCGGCCGATCTGGCCCCCTGGGGGTTGCGGGTGGCGGCGGCCACTGCTGGAGAGGGCGTCTCCCCCTTGTCGACGGGGTTTTGCGCCAGCACTCGGTGCGCCGTCTTGGTCGTGCTGGGCGGCGAGTCGGCGACGGGTTTGGATTCGATCTGAAGTTGGCGGCTTCACCACGCTTTTCCTCCTCTGCCGGCCGGTCTGCGGGCTTCCTCTGGACGTCCTGCTCGGCTAGTTGGCGGAGCAATGGCGATGTGAGCTCTGGGTCAGGGGAAACCCTTGACCGGCGGTGCCGGTGACGATGTTGGTGACGCTCACCGCACCGTTCTCCCTCTGGTGGGCGACATCGATACCCTCTCCTCGCCTCCACCCCATGGTCCCGGTTGAAAGCCTAAAATCTCTTGATTGGGAAGCGACAGCACATCGGCGTCATTTTCTTCTTGAAGACGCTGCCTTGGGAGTCCAGGATGGTCAGGGGATCAGCGCGGTGGTTTGCCTGTTTCTGTCGTGTCCCTGCTCGGCAATGGCGGTTGGCTTCTTGGTCTTGGCCAGTGACGAGCGTGATGTATGGGTTCCTGTGAGAGGTGAGGTGGGCAGGGCTCGTCCTCTCCCCAGCAACATGTTGGCCAGTCCATCCGTGCTCAGGGGTGAGCTGTTCTGCCTCCTGACGGTTTGGCGTCCTTCGATCCAGGCCGAGAGGGCAGGGGTGCCCTCTTCGGAGGCAGCGGCGGAAGGTAGGACAACAGGGTTGGCCCTTGGGAGTTGATGGAGCGTGGCCTCCCTCCGGTGGCGAATTGCTCCCTTGTCGCGGTTGCGTCGATGGCATGATCGGAGGCCGTCGCTTGTTGTTCCGTAGTGTTTGTATCCTTGTCGATTTTCTTTTTTCTTTTTTTCCTTCTTTGTTGTGGTGATGGCTGTAATGTGTGGTTGGTGCTTTATATATAAAGCAGGGCGAAAGCCTTTTTCGGTAAAGTAGGAAATCATTCATGTGCAAAAAATGAAAATAATCGTGGCTAGTACTTTTTACTAGAATACTTAACCAGTTCTTACCAGATGATTCAATCCATTTTTGCTCCAATTATTAAGAGTTTTCTGCCTTCCTGTGCCATAACACAGCTAATAATGCAGACATATACACGCTCATGCTTGTGGTTATGTCTTTCCTTTTGTCTTATGTTATTTCTCCTGTACACTTTACTTTGTCATGGCATTCCTTAGTTCTCCGTTGAAACCTGATTGATATTATCACGGACTTCCATGTGTAGGTGTTTTGACAGTTGTGGAATTGGAGCATGGAAAACCATTGCAACTCCAAATGTAGTGAAGTAACTGAATTTGAAGGTAAGCTGTAGGGATTTTGTAATGCTAGATGCTGACACTTGCCCTTGCCAAAGTGCTGGAATGATTTTATTAGCTGTACTTGAACCCCCTATTTTTGAGTCGTGACTAGTCATCGACTAGTCGATGAGTCGCAAAAAAAAAGTCGACTCAACAAAGTGTTGACTAGTTGATGAGTCGCGACTAGTCGCAACTGCAGGGTCGACTATTTAAGAGTCGCTACCCCAGAACGACTCGTCGACTCAAAAACCTTGCTTGAATCTATTTCTGGTTTTCATTATGTAATGTCTATCATTTATATAGACAAATTGGTTGGCATCTTCTCTGAAGTCAGTTTACTTTGTTTCATATTGGAAAGTTGTCAACTGCTGATTCTCTTGATGTGTCTCCCCATGATGAGTCAGCAATACTGAGAAATAAAGCTACAATTAAGCATATGTGGCATTTCCTTTTTGCTTCAGCTCATGAATTATGAAATATGAACGTCGGAAAATAACAACTAAATGGAGTTCGCTGCCTTAGGCTGCTCTGGGAAAAGAAAACACATTGGTGAAATCTAGAATTTTGATTTTTGTTTCTGTATATGCCCTTGCTGTAAGATGTGGGAGAAATAAGTTGGGAGTGTTCTTTTATCCTTTGATATACTACACCTCAAATCTTCTCCGCTGATAGCTTACTGGAGAAATGTATTTGTAAACGCACTTGGCATTTCTGTATGCATGTCATTGTACCTACAATACCAAAAAGATACTGCAATTCTTATTTTAAAATTACGGATAAGCCATCTACTACCTCCATACCAAAATATAAGATGTTTTTGTAGGATAGTTTAGCCTAGCAAAACGTCTTATATTTGGGCACAGAGGTAGTAGCTGCGAATATGTACAATGCATGTCCATCTAATATGTTATTTATATCTTCTGATAGATTGTTCTCTCAGTCTGCAGATTGAGAACTACAATGAACCCTATCTCAACGCTTTACATGAGTATGACGATGGGAAAGATTATGTGAATAAAGCAAGCTTTAGTTCTCCTTATGATTATATGTGAATAAAGGAAGCTTGCGTATATGCATCGTACTATTGGAGACAAGGATGCAAAGATCAAAATACTTGCTATATCATACTCTATTACCTTGAACTTTTGTTATGAGATTAAACAGTCTGTTGCATTTAAGAGCGAACCTTCTAAAATCTAGATATGTTAACATCCAGTGTCCATATTAATCTTGTAAAAACTTAATATTCCGTTTTGTTCCACGAGAACTACTGAGCAGACTGTATAACCTGATGAGGGAATTGATAGTAGCAGTCTCTGTTTTCTTGTAGCAACAACTTATTTTGTGGTGTTTGGTCAATAATGTTCAGATGTGATGGTTGTCGTTGGCCTTAAATTTTTGATGGTGTGTAGCAAGTGGTAGTGGTATTTTAACCAATTCAGTGTGCAACTTTCTTTGACTCGCATACCATGATCTTGTAATACAGGGCAAGTTTTGTTCGGAGATGCCAAGATGATTTTCGTTTGAGCTTCCAGACTGCAAAGTAATCCAGCATGTATATGATTAACTAAGCAAATTAGTCCTCCGAGTTCTGACCAAATTTTCTGCTTGGCAACAATTTAATATTTTCGTGAGAGCTTTACACCAAGCACTGAGGATATTTAAATTTAAGTTGTTATTATATGGTGAACCCCACCACCCACACACACGCGTGCGCACAATCACTTTGTGCGAGGGTGGGTGTGTCTTGTATCAAGATGATGGGAAATGTTGACAAAGTATCCTTGTTATGCAAGTTAGGATTAGGCAGCTGAACTCTAGCAGACAGGATTCCACAGTGATTCACCAGAAGTTTGTGTTTCATTGCAAGCTCTTTTGTACAGAGGTTTAGATCTTGGTGGAAGACATGGTTAAGAAATGGTAAGTGAATATGAGGTTCGAAAGTTCTGTACTATGTATTTTTAGAGCATCACAGCTATATAAACCACTTCCCGGCCATCATTTTGTATTGGAAAGCTCTTCAGCTTCCCTTTCATTGCCTATTTGGACTTATTATTCCTGCAGTCATTAATTTCATCATTCTGTAATCCATGATAATATTAATATTAAAGAAAGATGCTGGTGAGTTTTCGACTTCCAATGAAAGAGCGGTTGATTTTCAGATTCTTGGTGAATTAGATTATGCTATGATCATAGCTATATGTGTTTACATCCAAGAGGATACAATCCATAATGAATAATTCTGATGAAATCTGAAACTTTGTTTTTGGTTTCTATATGTACCCATGCTTTATGACATGGGGAAAATAAGTTGAGTGATACTCCCTTCGTCCCAAAATTCTTGTCTAGGATTAGTTTTTTTCGATAAAGGATGGATTTTATTAACTCAGAATGAAGCATCAAGTGAATACAAACATAATGAGCACACACCCGGTCTCTGCATAGTTAAGATGCACATAGCCAACACACACTAAACACGCTGGCAAATAGCAAAGTCATACAAGACCAAAGCTATGCCTTAGCATGGTAAAAGAAGAAGAAAAAAGCCAAAGCGATCAACATAGCGATCAACAAACTACAGTAACGACCTTATCCGCACCAACATTCTCTTGACACCACAAGGACGACGAAGTTCTTCAACAACAACGCCTTCAGGAAGGGAACAACGCTCAAACGCCGCCGTCACCGGATCCAACCATCAAAGATTAGATTCTAGGGTTTCACCCTAAAGAACATGTCTAAGCATATCCGAGCAATGCCTTCAACAAGGTAACGACGAAAAAACATCGCCATTGCCAGGTATAACCAACTTCGGTCAGACCTAGGATTTTCACCTCGGAGCTCGAGACTAGGTAGTCCAGAAGCACCACCGAATTGAAGTCAATCATGTGTTGTTGCCACCACTTTCCCGCGATCCCAACAGTTGCATACACTACCGCTGCACAACCTCACCCTCTGCGTTAAATCATCATCCATAGATTGTGTGTCATCGCTGAAGGCAAGCTGGACAAAAGTGAGAGCCACCAAAACTCGCAAAGGAGCATTTTGGCTGCATCCCGCAAATTCGTCGGTACAAGCCACTGACAATAGCGACCGAATCTGAAAAGAAAAACCCTCACAAAAGATCCTTGTGCGGCAATCTGTAGCTCAAGAAGTCGGCCGATGCCGCCACGGTAAGGTCTGATGAATACCACTACCGGATGGCGCCGGCCAATGGAGGACACCTGCCGCATACTGAATCCAGACGGACCGGTGAGAGGACGAGCCCTCGCCTGCTCCCCCATCATGAACCAATCAGATCTGATCTGTTGTGCAGGGGAAGGCACTAGGCATCCTGGGCGGCCGATGGGCTGGACCAAGACTGCCGCAGCCCTCCTGGCTTGCCCTCCACGTCTAAACCTCCATGTCCAGATCAGAACTCCTTCAATACAAGACGGAGAATGTCCGGCCGGTGTTGACTCGCTTGGGGGAGAGGAAGACAGCCTCAGACGTTGCAACGTCGGAGAGAGTCCCACCGCCGCCGCTGTACGCCGCGCGGGGCTATGCCCGCCGGCTCCGATCGATGGCGGCGAGGGGTTAGGGACGAGGCGGAGCCCTGTTGTGGCCAAGATGGATCGCCTCCCTTGTCTTAGATTCGTCTAGATATAGATGTATCTAATACTACAACGTGACTTGATACATCCGTATTTAGAGAAATCTAATATAAGAATTTTGGGATGGAGAGAATACTTGTTAACCTTGATAACTTTTTTTGCACTAAAATTGTTGTTCTACTCTACGCACTGAATTACATGCACAATCTAAGCGTTACTATTTATCCAGTTTTGTGAGGTTACTGAAATCTGTAGACGATTATGTGTACTTGAATGATTGAATTTATGTGTAAAAACAAATTAACCGTGCCACGAGGGATATAATTTTGATGGGACCTCTCGGCATTGGACTGTGCAGGGGTAAGGCTCGCCTTGTAAAATCCTTTCCGAGACCCCACCTGGTGTTGGAGCTTGTAGCACTGGGTCTGAGAGAGGGGTAGAATGATTATGTCTCAATGTCTACCATTCATTGTGTATGCTTGAATACTCAATACCCTTGCCGTCTTATGCAGCTCGTAAGTTGTTGGAAGAAGCACCGGGTAAGTCAACAGCTGAGCCTGCGGGCAAACATTCAATTATCAATTGCATAGTTCCATCAGGGACCGTGGTTCCAAGTATCGCCTAGATGACGTGGTCTCATCTGGTAATGGTGCGCCTCTAATGTAGGAATAGTGGTTTGATCACACTAGTAGAAAACAGGGCTTTGGTCCAAGCTCAATGCACTCTTTAGTCCCGGTTTCGAGCGGCTAGAACGTCGGGAAAACATTAGTCCCGGTTCAAATGGGACATTTAGTCCTGGTTCGTGATCCCCTTTAGTCCCGGTTCGTGTCTCAAACCGGGACTAAAGGGGTTCTGAAATTTGTTTTTTGTTTTTAATTTGTTTTCTGTTTTAAATTGCTTATATCTTTTAGGATATTTGATGTTTTTGAGTGATTTTTTTTTTTGCATTAGATTCAAAATTTTGTCTAGTTTCTGTTTGTGCCATTAGTTTTCAAGTTTGAATGATTTAAATATGAATTTGTTCAAATTTGCTTCAAACCTTAGATTGTGAATAATTTGAGTTTAAAAATAGGTTTTAATTCAATTCTTTTTGCTCCTAATCACATGTCAGATTGTCGTCACAGTAAGATTTATTTGGTTATTTTTAGAATAATTTAGAATAGGATTTTAATTAAAACAGTATTGCTTTGCTTATATAGTTGTTTTCAATTATTTTATGTTAAAAAATAATTCTTTTTGCCAATTTAATAGAACGTGACTCTGGCTTGATTAACCTTAGTTGTGACTCTGGCTAGGACGGTGCTAGCAGATGTAGTCGACAGTAG
>NC_057800.1:700282105-700322071 GCF_018294505.1 Triticum aestivum
AAACTTTAAAAATTAACATCCTTCCAGGTATAGTTATGTTATTACATATACTAGTTAGGAAAATTAAAAAAATATAAATTTGAACATGTTTTACAATTTTTTTATGAAAAAGTAAAACGGCCATAACTTTTGCATACGATGTCCAAAAAACGTATAATATATCAAAATGTTAAGCACTAAAATCCGGATCCGATTTCGACGGCCATAGGCCGTTTTGCAAATTTTTAGAATCCTCACATTCTGAAAGGAAAAAATTTATCCTCGAATTTATGTTTTTTTTTTGAATTTTTGGTCAAACTACTTATTCAAGAAATATTAGTGTTACTAAATAATTATTGGTTTTAAGAATAATAGTTTCGAACTCAAACGGTGAAACGTGTGACTTCATGCTCAAGTTGAACTCCTAAGGGTTAATAGTTGACAGCTTACTATTGTCAGGAAAACAAACAAGTGCAGATTTGGAAACGAGGGAGAATAGAACTCGGAAGTGAAAGGATGGATGACCGGTCGGGAAGTTAGACGATTTGAAATGATGAGGGGTGATTAGAGATTGAAGATTAAATTAAGCAGTGATGAGGGGTGATTAGAGATTAAATTGTCAAATAATACAGAAATTTGAAAATCGGAAAAAATTTCCTTTAGTACCAACCGGGACTAAAGGTGGACCTCCAGACAGCGGCCACGTGAAGCCCCTTTAGTCCCGGTTGGTGTTACCTACCGGGACTAAAGGTGGACCTCCAGATAGCGGCCACGTGGAGCCCCTTTAGTCCCGGTTCATAAGCGAATCAGGACTAAAGATTTTGGGCTTTACTCCCGGTTCCAGAACCGGGACTAAAGGCCCGTTTTCTACTAGTGTCACTTCATTCGTGTTGCTTATTTCAAGCAGTGAAGCTGATATAAGACGGGGAATGCATCACGGCTTCCATAATGAAGTGGCGATTATTCAAGATTGAGAGCCGCCCTGATGCTCCTCACAGGTTTCTATCTGAGCGTTTCTCTGATGATTCATGGCACCCTGTATGAGTCATCGAGCAAAGATGGTTTTGACCTCCATGTTTAAATCGAACTCTCGCCGTGTGGCCATTTTACGATCGGTCTGTCCTCAGGGAAATCATCTGCTGTTGTAAGTTGTAACCTGTGTTGGTTGTGGTCGCAAGTCTCTATCTTTCTGCTTTGGCATTTCAGATTTGATGGTGTACATGGAAGATCTTGTTCAATGAGAACTGAGAAGTACATTTGTAATCTCGCGAAATAGCAATTTCTTTTACACTACCTCTTTGAATTGCAGGAACTCAACCGTTTGTGTGGATTCACTCCAGAAAGTGAGGTGGTGGGAAAAGCGATTTGTTGTCCCTGTTTCTCGAGTTCTTCGTACTCCCTCTGATAAGATGAAAGAGCATAGACTAATGTGTCGTTTCATGGCATTAGAGGGAAGACTCAGATAGAAACCTATGTGAAAAGCTATTTGTCTGAGCTCTTGAACACGTGTTCATTTTGTACTGCTACTGGAACATTTGGTTACGTATTCTTGCTTTTTACCGTTCTTAAGAGGCATCTATTATAGAGAACTCAGCTGCCGGATCGATGATTTGAATATTAATGTGTTGTTTCTTATTCCATGATTGCTATAACCATTACAGTGAGAGTCTAAACTAAGCATGTGTGGCCATATATCTGAATGGTCAGTGATCTCGACAATGATGGAGCTATAACAGCGCACATTTATTTTTGTTGTTTATTTATAACTTCCATACAATCTGAAACGATGGGCATCATCGTCAGCCCCAGATCATCCGCACTCACCATTGCCTACAAAGTTGTCAGGTCTGATGATCCCTGATTGGAAGTGTCGAGGGCCGCAAGAAGTGGCCAACTTCATCATGTTCACCTCCTATTCAACATTAATCTTTGACAGTCCAGTCGGAGGGCGAAAAACCAAGGTTTACCTGTACCCAATATCATGGTGAAATCTCTTTTAGACCCCAGGAAAAACCAAGGTTATGCTGTATATGCTTTGGCTTTCATCTGACACCTTTTGAGTGAGGTGGTGATTCTAAATTACCCAGCTGTGAGTAAATTGCAAAAAACCACCACAATTGAGGACCCTAATTCAGAAAACGACCATCATTCATTTTTTTTTCAAAAAACCACCACCATTGTGCTGACAATTTTCAGAAAACGCTGATCACTGGATTAGACACGTTTGATAAAAAATCTGACCATTGGATCCCATTGTCAGGTGCCATGTGGCCGGAACGAGTTAACGTCGCTAGTGGACATAAGTCGAAAAAAAAAGTGGTGGTCAACCTCTCCTCTGCCTCCTTGGCATTTCGGCAACCACATAGCAGCCGCACCAGATTGGCAGCCGGTGCATCCCGCCGGCCGCTGCCCCAACGCTTCGTACTGCTGTTGCTCGCCGCCGGTGCATACCGCTGGCCGCTGCCCCAACGCTGCGTACTACTGCTGCTCGCCGCCGGTGCTTGTGCTCGCCACACGTCCAGCTCGCGGCCCCCGCGCTGTAGACGATGGAGAGAGCAACCTCTCCCTCGGGGAGAGCTCGGCCGTGCTCTCGACGCCCTCGGGAATCCCGGCACGCACCGGAGGCAGAGCAGGGCCATGGCCATCGCGTCGGCTGTCGATCCCAGCATGACCTCGATTTGGTAGGCGCCTCCGAACAAGTACGGCCCTGCCGGATCCGGCCAGCCCGACTGCCGGCCAACGAGCCTCCCAGCTCCGCGCCGGCGAGCTGTCCGATGGCGTTCTTGGGATGGCGCGCGGACGATGCCGCTGCTCGCGCCCATGCTCTGGAGGAGACGGCGTGCGCGGCCGGTGCTGATGCTCGCGCGCCCGTTGGCAGTCGGGGCTGGTGCTCGCGCGCCAGTGCGCGGCCGGTGCTGGTGCTCACGCGCCCGTGCGCGGCCATGGCTACTCTCGCTGCTGGCGCCCGTGCGCAGCCGGTGCTGCTGCTTGCGCACCCGTGCGTGGCCGCCGCTGCTGCTCGAGTCCCCAAGAACGGCGGGGCGGCGGCGGGTTGACTCGCCGGCGGCGACCGCCGTCCGGCGCGGGATTCTTCCGGATCGGAGCGGCGGCGGCGGCTGTCGTGTGGATCGGGATCGGGAGGAGAACGCTGTGACTGAGCTGTACGTATTTTTTAATTAGATCGATATAGAGAAAGATCACACTGATAAGACGGGCCCATGTCTATTTTAACGGTCAACTAAACTTCAGTCAAACGCCGTTAGTTTCAGTTGCCAAGTCATCGCTTACGGTGGGGGTATCTGTCAGTTTTACAGTCAGCAAGTGTTTATCTGAGCAATTAGTGTTTTCTAAAAACTGTCAACACAATAGTGGCGGTTTTTTGAAAAAAAACTGAATGGTTGTCGTTTTCTGAATTAGGGTCCTCAATTGTGGTGGTTTTTTGCAATTTACTCCCCAGCTGTCAGTACCCTCATGAGCTGCAATATCAAGTATATATCAGCCCGTTGGCTTTGTTGTTGGTCATATAAAGTTTTGATCTAGAATTCTCAGTCATTTTATTGTGTGCTGGAAATAAGCCCTAACTAATCCGGCACCTGACGCCCAGGATGGCTCCTACGTCTTCACTTTTTGCTCCCTCCACCCACCGAGGCCCATAGGGCGCCGGGATCCGCACAACTAATAAACAACCTGGTACTACTGTAGTATTTTGTCAGTTCGATCCCTCCTTAGAGCCTTTTTTCCCTCTGGTTAGGGTTTCCTTCTCCCGGGGCGTTCTCCGCCACCGTCGAGCCTTCACCCTCCCTCCTCCCGTTCTGCCCCGGTGGAGATCGATTCGGGATGATCAAGGGGTGATCTAGCATCACTTCCCGGCCTTGATTGACTTCTTCTGGCGGTGTTGGGGGAGTTAGGGTTCGTTGCATGGTCCGATCTCTCTTTTTTCGGGCTAGGGTTTCAAGTTTCAGCAGCGATGGGATTGAAGCAGGACGAAGCATCGGGTTCCTCCTCCGCGTCGGAAGTAGAGAAGATGATGGCAGAATTGGGACTCCGCGAGGAAGATCTCGACGATGTTGTCTTTGACGAGAAGCAAGCTCCACCAGATGCAATCAGGTGGATGGCGGTGGCTAGGGTTCATATTGACAAACCCTACAGCCAATACTGGTTTTTCAAAAACATGAGGGCAGCTTGGGATCTGGCTCACGATGTGAAGTTCCGACCCCTTCAAGACAACCTCTACACATTGCAATTTTTCTGCCTCGGTGATTGGGAAAGAGTGATGCAGGAGGGGCCGTGGAACTTCAGAGGAGATGCAGTCATCATTGCGCCGTACGATGGGATCACGAAACCAACTGAGGTAAAGCTGGGCACTCTGGATATATGGATCCAAATCCACGATGTGCCTGACCTGTATGCACACCTAGTCGAGCCGCTGGCGGCAAGAGTTGGCGAGGTCCTCTTTACTGAAACAATGACCCAAGACTTTGCTGGTAATTTTTATCGTGTCTGGGTAAGGATCAATGTGCACAAACCTCTGAAGAATGCGGTATCAATGATCCGCGATGGCAAGAGGCAGATCTATCGGGTGAAGTACGAGCGGCTACCCGACTGGTGTGCAGTCTGTGGTCATCTTGGTCATGTCTATAAGGAGCGTGGTAATGGGATCCACCCTCCGTCCGCGTTACACTTCAAAAATCTGAGAGCAGATTGGAATATGCGTGTTGGGACAGGTCCGGGAGCGGGGCGAGGTAGAGGATGACGCGGGGGTCATCGTGGAGGACGATCAGCAGGCCGTACCCAGGAGCATGACACCCCAAGTGAGCCTGATATGGAAAACTCTTATGTGAACAAGTCTGACGAACTCATGCAGGATGCTGATGGAAGCAGGAAACACACATCAGAGCCTAAGGGAGGGGGCGTGCTAGCTCTCCCATCGTCTTCCACAACACCAGCGCTATCGCCTCCAGAGATCCCTGCCAGCCCTTCCTCCAAGAAGGACCCGAAGCGGCCACGAGTCAACCCTGACAAGACTGCCCCGAAAAAGAATGCAGCTTCTGAGAAACTCAACCAAGCAAAATCGGCGACCTCCCGAGAGGAGGATCGCCGGGCACAATGAATGTCCTATGCTGGAATTGTCGTGGTGTGGGCAAAGCCGCGACAATTCGAGAGGTTCGCGACTTAGCGAAGCAATTTGCCCCGACAGTGCTATGTATTGTAGAAACTCAGATCTCAAAAGCACGTGTCGAAAATCTTGCTAGTACCTTAGGTTTTAATCATGCTTATGCTGTTGGCAGTTCGGGCCGCAGCGGTGGAATCGGTTTGTTTTGGAATAATGGAATAAATCTCGATGTTTTCGGCTATTCTCAGTATCATGTGGATGCTAAAGTGTGTATGCCCAACCATAGTGATTGGAGGCTGACATGCGTTTACGGTGAAGCCCAGGTGAGTGAGAGACATAAAACCTGGGATCTACTTAAATCACTTGTGTCCGCGAGCACATTGCCATGGCTCTGCATAGGTGATTTTAATGAGGTTCTTAACCCACATGAACACATGGGGACTGGACAGAGAAGGCACACACAAATTCAAGCTTTCCGCGAAGTGGTAGATGTTTGTGCCTTTACTGATCTGGGATACCACGGCAATCCTTGGACTTTTGGAAAGAAAAAAGGCAGGGGGAGGATATTGCAGAGTACGTCTTGATCGTGCACATTCAAATACGGATTGGATGGCTGCTTTCCCTCAGGCCCAACTGTCTCATGAGACTGCTCCCTCATCCGATCATTGCCCGTTACGTTTGCAGCTGGAACCTCCTACTCCATCACAAGCTAAACAAAAGTTGTTTAGGTATGAAGTGTACTGGGAACAGCACGAGGAATTTGGTCCTTCTTTGGAGGCGATGTGGAGTGGCTCTCCGGCTGGCCAAAGCATCATGCAACTGAGTAAAAAATTGGGCGACCAGTCGGCATCGCTGCGACAGTGGAGCGGGGCGACGATAGGCTGTGTGGGAAAAGAAATAAAGAAACTAAAGAGGGAGCTAGCTACTTTGCAGAATGACCCCCAGAGAATCGCGCCGTCACATGCAGAGACAAAAATTTCTGATCGTCTTGTTGAGCTCTATCATATGGAGGAAATAATGCAATGTCAACGCTCGCGTGTTGACTGGCTCACTGAAGGGGACAGAAATACCAAGTTCTTTCAACGAAGGGAAAGTATGCGTTGACGGAAGAATACTATCAAAACCCTGCAGCGAGCGGATGGAACGTCAACCGATGATCCGGTTGAGATGGCCTCGATCACAAATGAGTTTTATAAAAACTTATTCACGTCAGAGGGTACGACAGGAATGGATACGGTGCTGGATGCAGTTCCCTCCAAGGTCACCCCGGATATGAACTTGCTACTCACCGCTCCGTATAGTGGGGACGAGGTGAAAACAGCCCTCTTCCAAATGTATCCTACGAAGGCTCCGGGGCCGGACGGATACCCGGCGCACTTTTTCGAGCGACATTGGGAGCTGTGTGGTGGCGAGGTAACTGAAGTAGTGCTTCGCATTTTGCGTGGAGAGGAAGGACCGGAGGCTATTAATGGGACGATTCTTGTCCTAATACCAAAGGTAAAAGATTCTTGTCCTAATACCAAAGGCAACATTTTATATAAGATTGCCTCCAAGGTGTTATCCAACAGATTGAAACAGATATTTCCTGACATCATCTCGGAGGAGCAGTCTGTGTTTGTGCCTGGCCGTTTAATCACGAATAATATCATAACAGTCTATGAATGCCTGCATTTCATGAAAAGGAACCAGGCTCAGCGGAATAGATATTGTGCAGTTAAACTGGATATGATGAAGGCCTATGACCGTGTTGAGTGGAACTACCTTGAGGCTATCATGACCAAGATGGGATTTGCACCTACTTGGGTAGCCTCAATCATGAGAATGGTGACTTCAGTAAAATTTTCTGTCCTATTCAATGGAAACAAGCTTGAGGAATTCACACCATCCAAAGGGATCCGTCAGGGAGACCCTATTTCTCCATACCTGTTTTTGATCGCAGCGGAGGGCCTTTCGTGCCTCTTAAAAACCCAAGATGAATCATCGCACCTCAGTGGTATTCGAGTGGCTCCGACGGCACCGCCGGTAAGCCACTTGCTTTTTGCAGATGATAGCCTGCTGTTTGTCAAAGCCAGTTCAGCTGGAGCAAATGAGTTCTCTTCCTTGATGGATAGTTATTGTAATGCCTCAGGCCAGAGAATAAATTTAGCAAAGTCTTCAGTGTTTTTCAGTAAGGGCACCCTGAATTCGCTGAAAACGGAGGTAAAAAACATTTTGAATATTCCAAATGAATCTCTTTCTGATAGATATTTGGGCATGCCCACCGATGTGGGAGCGAGCAAAAACGGAGCCTTCAAATTTCTTAAAGACAGAGTATGGAGCAAGGTTAAGGGGTGGATGGAAAAGCTATTGTCTGCTGGAGGAAAAGAGGTTCTGATTAAATCCGTAGCACAAGCGGTTCCCGTTTACTCCATGTCATGTTTTAAGCTCCCACGAGGCCTATGTGAGCATATCAACACGCTCATTAGAAAGTTTTGGTGGGGTAGCAAAGAAGGGAAACGGAAGGCGAGCTGGGTTTCATGGAGCACTATGACCATGCCAAAATTCTGTGGTGGATTAGGATTTCGGGATACTGAGCTTTTCAACCTAGCGTTGCTAGCGAGACAAGCCTGGAGAATTTTGACGGATCCGCAATCCCTTAGCGCCCGAGTCCTGAAAGCAAAGTACCACCCTACAACGGATTTCTTAAGCGCGGAGCTGGGTTCGGCCCCCTCCCAAATCTGGCGAGCTATCATGGATGGACGAGAAGTGCTAAATCAGGGACTAATCCGGCATATTGGTGATGGCCTAACCACGCATATTTGGAACCAAAACTGGCTACCACGTCCGGCTAATATGAGACCGATAGTGAGCAGAATAGCGAATCCACCTCAGGGGGTGAACGAACTAATATTGCCAGGTGCACAATGGGACAGCACAGCGATCTCAGAGATTTTTCTTCCAACAGATGCACAGGCGATTATGTCAATACCCTTATGTACGAGACACATTGAGGATTTCTGGTCTTGGATCCATGAAAAGAATGGGGTGTTCTCTGTAAGGTCCGCTTACCGCATGCTGGTTAACACCAAGATGAGGAGAGAAGCATGGCTAGAAGGCCGAGCTAACTCCTCAGATATTGACAGGGATTCAAAGGCGTGGGAGCAGTTATGGAAAGTTAATGTACCCCCCAAGGTGAAAATCTTTTTATGGAGGCTTGCTCAACAATCTATCCCCACAGCAGATTTGCTTCATCACCGAAACATGTCCACAAGCACACCGTGTGGCTTGTGCGGGGCAGAAGATTCATGGCAACACTCGCTACTACACTGCACAGTCGCTCGTTGTGTGTGGGCGCTGCAAGATCCGGAGCTAGTTGAAGCTCTGAACAACACAACAGAGCCGGACGCGAAGAGGTGGTTGTTTGCCCTATTGGAAATGCTGTCGCCGACTGAGTTCATCCAGGTCGCGGTCACCATGTGGGCGCTGTGGCACTCAAGGAGACAGGCGCTGCATGAGAATGTATTCCAGAGCCCGTTGGCAACGCATAGCTTCATTTCAAAGTACATTCGGGAGATCGAGGAATGCAAGCCCAAAGTGACTCGAGGAGCTGCGACCCAAAACCCGGTCCAGGATCAGGCTAAATGGATACCACCGCCGCCGAGAGTGGCGAAGATTAGAGTTGATGGAGCAACGGCGAGAAATACCCTTGATGGTACGTTCAGCGCCGTATGCAGAGATGACATGAGTGTATTCCTAGGTGCCTCTGTGATCAAGATCCCAGGAGTGGTGGATCCGGCAACTCTAGAAGCCTTGGCCTGTCGTGAGGCGCTTGCTCTAGCATCGGACTTGAATCTTCCCCGGCTTGTTATTGCTTCGGACTGCCAGGGCGTGATCAGGGACATCAAAGAAGGCACAGGAGGATTATATGCTACTACTATTAAGGAGATCAAGGAGATGGCACTGGACTTCGATCAATGCAACTTCATCTTTGAGGGCAGATCGACAAACATCGAGGCACATAGCCTCGCTAAACACGCTTTCGGCCTAGATTATGGGCGTCATGTATGGCTTATAAACCCACCAGACATTCGTTGTATTCCTATGAACTTTTATGATCAATAAAGTGTGTTTAGTCTCAAAAAAAACTAATAAACAACCTGGTATCTGGTTATATGGTAACCTGCATTGCACCTAGAGCGGCATGGATGCGCAAACAACATGATAATAATCTTCCAAGTCATTCTGGCAGATGCGCGCTCTGGTTGTTCCTTGCGGCGGTGACCTGTTTGAGATGGATGGAGTCGCAATAGTACTTATTTTCCAGGATTTTATTTTTATTTTTTCAAAATCTCGAAGGAAAGTTTTTTAGAACAGTAAATATTTTGTTTCTTTAGGGGTAACGGTAGAATATTTTGTACAATCAAAATTGAGTTGACAGCGATCTCCTTCTGGGCTAAGCCCATCTTGCAAAGAAATAAGGCCAACCCGTTTCAGTGCCCATCCCATGGCCAGCCCAACCGAAGGTCTACATGTTGTGTGCACGGTTAAACCCATCCCATCACATCCCCTCCGCCGCCGCCTGGTTCCTGGGACGGATCGAGAAACCAGGACGACCATGGCGGCGGTCGCAACAGCAGGAGCAACGCGTCCCAGCCGCGGTCTCCCAGACGAGATCGCCATCTGGGAGATCCTCGTCCACCTCCCCCCAAATGCCCTCCTCCGCTGCCGCGCCGTCTGCCGCGCGTGGCGCCGCGCCACCACCACCCGCGACTTCCTCCTCGCCCACCATGCCCGCCAGCCCACCCTTCTAATGCGTCAGTTACCAAGCCGTGACCATAGTTGAATCACATAATTTGTAGAAAATAAAAAAGAAAAACAATTGTTGAGGTGGCACTTGCTGAGGTGAATAGACTGCATTTCAAGAGAAATAGGATAGTGAGGATCAACTATCCCTAGACATCATCTCCTTCGACCACCGGGCCGCCGCTGACCAGCTCCGGACTGTCGCGTGATTTGGCGGCATGTCCTACAGTCTGGTGGCTTGCTGCGACGGCCTCTTCGTCCTGGCCGTAAACAGGGCGCACTTTGGCATCTCAATGAACATGACGCACTTCGCCATCTACAACCCGGCAACTCGTTAATATGCTTCTCTGTCAATGCTTTCAGGCTTCAGGCTCTTGGGAATGTACCATCACCCTGCTACGGGCGAGTACAGACTACTGATGCACCATTGCCAGTGGTCCGAACCTGGCAGACAAGTTGGCTCCTATGTCTTCTCATTGGGCCCTGGCCAGCCCCTGAGGCACATCGGCAAGTGTCTCGATGCCAATGAACTGAGCAACATATCTGTGCTATTCCGTGGTTGCTTGCATTGGTACCGAATGAAGTGCCGGGGAAAAAGCTGCATGATAATCGTGCTCGACACCATAGCTGAGTCATTCCGGCAGATGTGCCCTCCAAATGTTTCTGGCGGTGTCGACCTATTTGATATGGATGGCATGCTCGGCATGTCCAACTTAAATTATTCAGTGAATATAATCGAAGTCTGGGTTCTACGGGACTATGAAAGCGAGGTCTGGACTTTCATGTACCAGATTGAATTGCCGTTTACGGAGATCAGGGCGCAATGTGGTTACCGTCAGAGTGCCGATATTTGGAGTGCGGTGGTCGTACCTAAGGAAGGTGAGTTGCTTGTGATGGTACGGTTTAACGAGTGGCTGATTCAGGTTGACATGGATGGCAAGTTGGTCGCCACTTTTCATTGCAGGGGAGTCGTTCCTATCCAATTTCTTCTCAAACAAACTCTTGTTCCGCATACCTTCTTTCCAACACTAGAGGGTTATGTTGTGAACCATTTTCCTTTAATCTGAAGGTTGTTGAGCGAGCTGGCACTTCTTAATATACTAGGTGTTTGTATCCTCGTGAGCTGCGGTATGTATGAATTGGATCTATTATGAGCCTAGTGGCTTCTTGTTGATGCATAAAATTGTAATAAAGAAATGCATGTTTGTGTCGATGACCTTTCAGAATGAAGGGATTATTGTGCGCGTGCATGCCAAAATTACAAAGTCATTTTGGCATGTGTTTGAAATATGTGCTAGCTAATCTGGCCCATGTCTCTATTTTCTTGAACTGGAGAGTTCACTTCGGTATATTTATCTAGGCCTAAATATAAGTTAGCAGTACACTGTTTGCTCCCGTCACTAATTACCAGACGATCCGAAATTAGCGGAGTTGCCACCGCGTCGTCCTCGGCGACTCGGGCGGTGATCCCTTGTTCGCCAGAACCGGCGCCACCTCCCGTCACATCTCTTCTCGCCACCGCCACGGCGCGCCGCCGGCGAAGCCGCACGGTGCTGGTGGCGGCGGGGCGGTGCTACAGCTCAGCGTGGCGTTTTTCTTGATCTGAAGCGACGGCGATACATGCAGTCAGGCAGAAGAGCGGGTTGGCCTTGGGTGTAGTGGATGTTGTGCGTCGTCATGGATGGCTTTGTGCTACCTGCCGGCTCAGTATTCATCCATCTTGGGTGTGGTAGCCAGATCTGGCGGGTGGTGACGGTGGACATGTTCGCCGCGGTGGTCTGCTCCGGCCCAGTTCCGACATTGTGACGGCGGCTTCGGAGGCGGATCTGCTCCGTCCAGGCTAAGTCTGACGGCGACCGTGCGCTTCTGATCTACTGGCCGCGCTCCAGCTCCGGCACTCCGGCCATGTCAACTCTGGACAGAACTCTCTCCAGCGAGGTGGTAGCGGATCGGTGGTGTTTTCCGCTAGTGGTGTTTGGTCCTTACGGCGACCAATCCGGCCTACGACAGCGGACTCACATCGGATTGTGGTGGTCACGGAAAGGTCTTCGTGAGGGCTCATCTCTCCACACCCAATGGCTCACTTCGAAGAGAGATGCAAACTTTGGATGATGACTTGACGCAGAGGGATGGTGGTGCAGCAGTGGCGGTGCACAACGCATGTACCTGCTGGGATCGAGGAAAAGTGGTGGCGGCAACACATAAGTGATGTTGATGATGGTGCTACTCGAGCACCTGGTCTTGAGTTCCGGGGTGAAAGCCTAGGTCTGACACATGTTGCTAGACCTGGCAACGACGACGTTGTTATGTCGTTACTTTGTTGAAGGCATTGCTCGGATATGCTTAGACCGGTTCTTCAGGGTGAAAATCTAGATTCTGACCATGGGTGGTTAGATCCAGCGACGGCGATGCTTGAGGCGTCGCTCCCTTCCTGAAGGCATTGCTGTTGAAGAACCTCGTCCGTGTGGTGTCATGAGATGATTGGTGCAGATATGGTCATTGTCGTAGTTTGTCGATCGCGTGTCTGTTACTTTGGATTTTTTTATCGCCTACATTTAGCTTTGGTCTTACATGACTTTGCTATCTGTCGGCGTGTTTTGTGTGTGTGAGTTAGTGTTGGCTATGTGCATCCTAGCTATGCAGAGGCCGGGTGTGTACTCTTTATGTTTGTATTCTCTTCATGCTCCATTTTGAGTCAATAAAATCCACCCTTTATCGAAAAAAGCAATACACTGTTTGTTGAATTGAAGAATTGTACTGCTCCCTCTGTTCCGAAATATAAGTCTTTGTAGAGATTCTACTATGAACCACGTATGGATGTATATAGATGTATTTTAGAGTGATTCATTCATTTTGCTTCGTATATGGTCCATAGTGAAATCTCTTCAAAGACTTATATTTATGAAAGGAGGGAGTATTCCTTTTTATCTGGGTCTTGTTTTTCTGAGAGGTTATCTAGTGCCCTCCTGTTTAGCAATCTACATGTGCTTCATGTTTTTGTTGTTTTATTCTAGCTAATGATAAAATGTAGCAGATTGTTCTCTTCGTTGATCACTAGCAGATTGCATCTGATTTCTAGAAGAGCTTGGAGCACATCCACCTGATTTCTAGAAGAGCTTGGAGCACTACTCGTGTAATTAAAAAACTGCATCATAGTCATTTTTCCTTTATGAATCCATTGCATCAGGTTGAGTATGGATGCTAGGCTCGGTATTAAAGTGAGAGCCTACACTAGCAGACATAGTTACATTTATCTCCTTTCAAGCAGTATATATTTTCCTAGGAAAAAACCTGATGTGCTATCAAGTTAGTAACAATTTCCCTGTTGCAACGATGGTCGATCCGTTGACAGATCAAATGGGAAGGGCATTTTTGTGCTTCAGGGTTTTTCTACTGAAGTATTTTGAACTTTGTATTTCTTTTCCTCGCACATAACTCTGATTTATATTAGTGCTGTTTTTCAATTTATGGGTGGTCAAGTAAAGGCACTCCCAAGCCTGGAATCAAAAGCTTGCGGTACATACAGAGTTCTTCATTGAGCATGTTATTGTTGCAGTATTCAGGTTTTGTGTGATTTTGCTAAAATGGAAATATCTAATTGGCTGTTTACAGACTTACTGTTTTTTTATCTTTATATCCCCTCCAAGTTGATGCAGGGCTGATGACCTGCACGATCAGGGTCTCCATCGATAGGCATTTTTCACCCGTCCGATTTCGTCGGGGGAGATTGGAGCCGTTCGTTTCGGGTGGTAGGATGGCATTTTGTTAGAGTGGAATGATGTTTACATACAGTAGTGCAGAACTGCAGATGGTTAAGCAACTAAGACATTTCACCATCTTCATGTAGCGCTAGCTACACTTGCAACCTTTATCTGTTTTGAAGGAATTACATTGTCCCAAGAAAAAACTGTTGCACTATCAAGTTAGCAATGATTTCCCTTTTGCAACATTGGTCGACCCATCGACCTATCCAATGGGATGGACCTTTTTTTGTTCTCGCATGTTTTTCTGTTGCCTTGTTTGGATATCTCCATCATTTTCACTTCAGCTGCAAGCAATGTACAATTGTTTCATGGTCACGATACAATCATGTAACAAAAATCACAGGTCCCACATTATGCCCATGAGACGCTGTGGTTGCAAGCCATGAGCTATGCTCATTTTTATCTCTACTAGGTGGTGCTGGATCATTTTGATTACAAGTGACCAAAAGAAGAAAAATTGCCTTGAACCAGACCAGAAAAGGGGCATTTTTTGGGTAGGTTTCCCTATCAAGTCAGCACCGGATCAAGATTGGAGACCCACCGTCGGTGTCAAAACCGGCGAATCTCGGGTAGGGGGTCCTGAACTGTGCGTCTAGGCCGGATGGTAACAGGAGGCAGGGGACACGAAATTTTACCCAGGTTCGGGCCCTCTCGATGGAGGTAAAACCCTACGTCCTGCTTGATTAATATTGATGATATGGGTAGTACAAGAGTTGATCTACCACGAGATCAGTAAGGCTAAACCCTAGAAGCTAGCCTATGGTATGATTGTTGATGTGTATGTCGTCCTACGGACTAAAACCCTCCAGTTTATATAGACACCGGATAGGGTTAGGGTTACATAGAGTCGGTTACAATGGTAGGAGATCTGAACATCCGTATCGCCAAGCTTGCCTTCCACGCCAAGGAAAGTCCCTTCCGGACACGGGACGGAGTCTTCAATCTTGTATCTTCATAGTCCAGGGGTCCGGCTTGAAGGTATAGTTCGGCTATCCGAACACCCCCTAATCCAGGACTCCCTCAGTAGCCCCTGAACCAGGCTTCAATGACCACGAGTCCGGCGTGCAAATTGTCTCCGGCATTGCAAGGCGGGTTCCTCCTCCAAATAATTCATAGAAGATCTTGAACACAAAGATAGTGTCCGGCTCTGCAAAATAAGTTTCCACATATTGCCATAGAGAGAATAATATTAACACAAATCTAATCTGCTGACGTATTCCATGGTGCAACACGCCACGGCCAAGCCTTTATCCAAATCGTTTCATTATCCCACCTCAGCGCGTTATGCGAGACGGTTTCCTTGGCACGTCTTGTCAAAGCAGAGATCGTATCCCTTTATTCCAGGATTCTCATCAATACGGGTGTGGGTAACCCAACCGCGCCTTTGATTATGGCGCTTGGAGATAAGCAAGTTTTACCAGGCTGGTGGGGACACATAACCGCGTCCACCCATATAAGGGGATAAGGATCCACCTTTTCACCCACGCCTTCTTCCTCCTCTGCCTATCCATTCTTGCGCACTCGAGCTCCAGCGCCCAAGTCCGCACTACCACCTCGACCTTCTCCAGTCATGTCCGGAGCGGGAGGCAAGTGGATGGTCTCCTCCGTCACAGAGGGGCACATAAAAAAGCCGAGGAAGGCCGGATACCTGGCCAGCGACATCGCGCACTGACTACCCGAGGAGGGGCAGCTCATCCCCACTCCTAGGCCCCATGAGAGGGTGGTATTTCTCCCCCATTTCCTCCGTGGACTGGGCTTCCCTCTGCATCCATTTGTCCGGGGGCTCATGTTCTACTACGGCCTGGATTTCCACGACCTGGCCCCGAACTTCGTCCTCAACATCTCGGCGTTTATCGTCGTGTGCGAGGCTTTCCTCCGCATCCACCCTCATTTCGGCTTATGGCTAAAGACTTTCAACGTCAAGCCGAAGGTGGTGCGCGGCAGCCAGGCGGAGTGCGGCGGTGCCATGGTTGGCAAGATGGCCAACGTCCTGTGGCTCAAGGGCTCCTTTGTGGAGACCCTGAAGGGGTGGCAATCGGGGTGGTTTTACATCACCGAGCCGCGCAATCCCGAATGGGTCGCAGCCCCTGAGTTTTGGTCCGGACCCCCTACGCAGCTCACATCTTGGAAGGAGATCGGCCTGTCGTGGGGTAAAAAAGGAGAGCTGGCCGGACTCCAAACATGCATCCAAACCCTGGTGGACAATAAGCTCAAGCTTGTCAACGTAGTCCAGGTTATGCTCATCCGCCTGATCCTCCCGTGTCAACGACGGGCCTTCAACCTGTGGGAGTACGACCTGGCGCAGCATCAAACTCTAAACAGGCTCTTTGACACGACGTACGAAGATGCCTGGAGGGTGCTTTTCAAGGGCGCCGAGGCTCCCGCATCCGCTGTCGAGGATCGCGGATTCAGTACTCAGCATCACGCTCATGCGGTGAGCCGTTTTTGTCCTTTTACAGGGTATCAGTTTTTCATAGTTTGACTCTATGCGGGATCTGAGTTCCCTTATCTTTGATAGGATTGGGTGGCGACGTCCGGACAGATCAACTGTTCGGCTCCTCTGCCCGAAGGCCCAGCGGACGCTCGCCTGGCGAAGCTGCTGGTTCCGGCACCCTATGTGGTGCCGGAGAAGAAGGCCACGAAAAGGGCCACGGGGACTCGAAAGAGTGCCCGGCGCCAGGAGGTGTCGGACTCGTCATCCGACGGTCCCGAAGTGCCTTCCTCTCGTGAAGACGAGGAGGAAGAAGAAGAGACCTCCCCCCCTCCAGCAGGAGGGGAGAAGAAAAGGAAGGCCGCCCTCTCTGAGGAGGCCGGAGGGTCCAAGAAGGGGAAAACCCTTCGTCCGGACTGCTCCACCGACGCCGACGATGACGAAGAGGAGTGGCAGCCTAGGGCCAAGCCCCTGGCGAAATCGTAAGTATCCGGATACCTGAGTGACTCATATTATTTGTTTATTGCACAGCTTTCCCTTATGTCGAATGTGTTTATGCAGCCCACCCAAAGACCGGCTCGACGCGTCGTCGAGCGGCTCACTGAACTCGTCGGAGGTGAACTCGCTTCCGACGGCTTCCTCCCCACGCCCTACTGTTGGGGAACGTAGCAGAAATTCAAAATTTTCTACGCATCACCAAGATCAATCTATGGAGTAATCTAGCAGCAAGGGGAAGGAGAGTGCATCTACATACCCTTGTAGATCACTAAGCGGAAGCGTTCAAGTGAACGGGGTTGATGGAGTCGTACTCGTCGTGATCCAAATCACCGATGATCCTAGTGCCGAACGGACGGCACCTCCGTGTTCAACACACGTACAACCCGGTGACGTCTCCTACGCCTTGATCCAGCAAGGGGAGAAGGAAAGGTTGGGGAAGACTCCATCCAGCAGCAGCACGACGGCGTGGTGGTGGTGGAGGAGCGTGGTACTCCAGCAGGGCTTCGCCAAGCACCGCAAGAGATGAGGAGGGAGAGGGGTAGGGCTGCGCCGAGAAGGAGATTGAATCGTCTATGGCAGCCCAAAACCTCAAGTATATATAAGGGGAGGGGAGGGGCTGCGCCCCCACCTAGGTTTCCACCCCTAGGGGTGGCGGCCAGCCCTAGATCCCGTCTAGGGGGGGCGGCCAAGGGGGGAGAGAGGGGGGCGCACCACTAGGTGGGCCTTAGGCCCATCTGAGCCTAGGGTTTGCCCCCTTCCACTCTCCCTTGCGCCTTGGGCCTTGGTGGTGGTGGGGGGGGGGGGGCGCACAAGCCCACCTGGGGCTGGTCCCCTCCCACACTTGGCCCATGCAGCCCTCCGGGGCTGGTGGCCCCACTTGGTGGACCACCGAGACCCTCCCGGTGGTCCCGGTACATTACCGATAAACCTGAAACTTTTCCGGCGACCAAAACAGGACTTCCCATATATAAATCTTTACCTCCGGACCATTTCGGAACTCCTCGTGACGTCCGGGATCTCATCCGGGACTCCGAACAACATTCGCTAACCACGTATATCTATTCCCTATAACCCTAGCGTCATCGAACCTTAAGTGTGTAGACCCTACGGGTTCGGGAACCATGTAGACATGACCGAGATAACTCTCCGGTCAATAACCAACAGCGGGATCTGGATACCCATGTTGGCTCCCACATGTTCCACGATGATCTCATCAGATGAACCACGATGTCAAGGATTTAATCAATCCCGTATACAATTCCCTTTGTCCATCGGTATGGTACTTTCCCGAGATCCGATCGTCGGTATCCCGATACCTTGTTCAATCTCGTTACCGGCAAGTCTCTTTACTTGTTCCGTAACACATCATCCCGTGATCAACTCCTTGATCACATTGTGCACATTATGATGATGTCCTACTGAGTGGGCCTAGAGATACCTCTCCGTTTACACGGAGTGACAAATCCCAGTCTCGATTCGTGCCAACCCAACAGACACTTTCGGAGATACCTGTAGTGTACCTTTATAGCCACCCAGTTACGTTGTGACGTTTGGCACACCCAAAGCACTCCTACGGTATCCGGGAGTTGCACAATCTCATGGTCTAAGGAAATGATACTTGACATTAGAAAAGCTTTAGTATACGAACTACACGATCTTTGTCTAGGCTTAGGATTGGGTCTTGTCCATCACATCATTCTCCTAATGATGTGATCCCGTTATCAACGACATCCAATGTCCATGGTTAGGAAACCGTAACCATCTATTGATCAAAGAGCTAGTCAACTAGAGGCTTACTAGGGACATGGTGTTGTCTATGTATCCACACATGTATCTGAGTTTCCCATCAATACAATTATAGCATGGATAATAAACGATTATCATGAACAAGGAAATATAATAATAACCAATTTATTATTGCCTCTAGGGCATATTTCCAACAGTCTCCCACTTGCACTAGAGTCAATAATCTAGTTCACATCGTCATGTGATCAACACTCACAGGTCACATCGCCATGTGACCAAGAGTCTACTAGACTCAATGATCTAGTTCACATCACTATGTGATAAACACTCAAAGAGTTTTGGGTTTGATCATGTTATGCTGTGAGAGAGGTTGTAGTCAACGGGTCTTGCCATATTCAGATCCCTATGTATTTCGCAAAACTTTATATCGTAGATGCTGCTACCACGTTCCACTTGGAGCTATTCCAAATTATTGCTCCATTATACGTATCCGGTATCTCTACTCAGAGCTATCCGGATAGGTGTTAAGCTTGCATCGACATAACTCTTTACGTCGAACTCTTTATCACCTCCATAACCGAGAAACATTTCCTTATTCCTCTAAGGATAATTTCGACCACTATCTTGTGATCCAGTCCTAGATCACCTTTGTACCCTCTTGCCAGACATGTGGCAAGGCACACACCAGGTGCGGTACTCAGCATGGCATACCATATAGAGCCTATGACAAGAGCATAGGGGACGACCTTCGTCCTTCCTCTTTCTTCTTCCGTGGTCAAGCTTTGAGTCTTACTCAACTTCACACCTTACAACTCAGGTAAGAACCCCTTCTTTGACTGATCTATTTTGAACTCTTTCAAAAACATGTCAAGGTGTGCGTCCTTGAAAGTATCATCAGGCATCTTGATCTATTTCTATAGATCTTGATGCCCAATATGTAAGCAGCTTTATCCAGGTCTTCCTTTGAAAATCACTCTTCAAACAACCGTTTATGATTTCCAGAAATTCTACATTATTTCGGATCAACAATATGTCATCGACATATACTTATCAGAAATGTTGTAGTGCTCCCACTCACTTTCTTGTAAATACAAGTTTCTAGCAAACATTGTATAAACCTAAAAGCTTTGATCACTCTATCAAAGCATATATTCCGATTCCGAGATGCTTGCTCTAGTCCATAGAAGGATTGCTGGAGCCAGCATACCTTTTAGCATCCTTAGGATCGTCAAAACCTTTTATTGTATCACATACAACTTTTCTTACGAAAACTGGTAAGAAAACTTGTTTTGACATCCATCTGTAAGATTTCATAATCGAAAAATACAGCTAATGCTAACATGATTCCGACGGACTTAAGCATCGCTACGGGTGAGAAATTCTCATCGTAGTCAACTCCTTGAACTTGTGAAAAGACTCTTTCCCACAAGTCGAGCTTCATAGACGGTAACATTACCACCCACGTCCGTCTTCTTCTTAAAGATCCATTTATCTCAATGGCTTGCCGATCATCGGGCAAGTCCACCAAAGTCCATACTTTGTTCTGATATATGGATCCTATCTCGGATTTCATGGCTTCTAACCATTTGTCGGAATACGGGCCCACCATCGCTTCTCCATAAATCGTAGGTTCATTGTTGTCTAACAACATGATATCTAAGACATGATTACCGTACCACTTAGGAGTAGTACATATCCTTGTTGACCTACGAGGTTCTATAGCAACTTGATCCGAAGCTTCATGATCACTATCATTAACTTCCTATTCAACAGACGTAGGCGCCACAGAAAACATCTTTCTGTGTTGCGTTACTCTCTGGTAAAGGTTCGACAACCTCATCAAGTTCTATCTTCCTCCCACTCAATTATTTCGAGAGAAACTCCTTCTCGAGAAAGGACCCGTTCTTAGCGACAAACAATTTACCCTCGGATCTAAGATAGAAGGTATACCCTACTGTCACCTTTGGGTATCCTATGAAGATGTGTTTGTCCGCTTTGGGTTCGAGCTTCTCTGGCTGAAGCCTTAAGCATCGCAGCCCCAAACATTAAGAAACGACAACTTTGGTTTTTGCCAAACCAATGTTCATACGACATCGTCTCAACGGACTTAGATGGTGTCCTATCTAAAGTGAATCCAGCTGTCTCTAACGCATATATAACCTCAAAATGAAAATGGTAGATTGGTAAGAGACACCATAGATCGCACCATATCTCATAGGGTTCGATTACGACGTCCGGACACACCATTACAACTGTGGTGTTCCAGGTGGCTTCAACTGTGAAACAATTCCACAATGTCTTAAGTGATTTGCCAAACTCATAACTCAAAAAATCCCCTTTTGATCAGATCGTAGGAACATGATCTTATTGTTATGATGATTCTTAACTTCACTCTGAAATCGCTTGAATTTTTCAAGCGTTTCAGACTTGTGCTTCATTAAGTAGATATACCTATATCTACCCAAATCGTCAGTGAAGATGAGAAAATAGCGATATCCACCGCACGCTTCAATTCTCATTGGATCACATGCATCAACATGCATGATTTCCAACAAGTCACTTGTCCGTTTCATTGTACCTGAAAACAGAGTCTTAGTCATCCTGCCCATGAGGCATGGCTCCCATGTGTCAAGCGATTCAAAATCAAGTGACTCCAAACATCCATTGAAATGGAGTTTCTTCATGCATCTTACGCCAATATGACCTAAGCGGCAGTGCCACGAGAAAGTGGTACTATCATTATTAACTCTACATCTTTTGGCTGAACACGTGTATTACCACGACCGAGATTCAATGAACCATTCATATAGGGTGCATGACCATGAAAGGTATCGTTCATGTAAATAGAATAACCATTATTCTTTAACTTAAATGAATGACCGTATTGCAATGAACATGATCTAATCATATTCATGCTCAACACAGACACCTGATAACATTTATCTAGGTTCAACACTAATCCCGAAGGCAGATGGAGCGTGCGATGGTGATCTCATCAACTTTGGAAACACTTCCAACACACATCGTCACCTCGCCCTTAGCCAGTATCCGTTTAGTCTGTAGCTTTTGCTTCAAGTCACCAATAATAGCAACTGAACCGGTATCCAATACCCAGGTGCTACCAAGAGTACTAGCGAGGTACACATTAATAACACGTATATACTTTGTTGAAGTTGCCAGCCTTCTTATCTACCATGCATTTGGGGTAATTCCGCTACCAGTGACCGTTCCCCTTACAATAGAAGCACTTAGTCTCGAGTTTGGGTTCAACCTTGGGTTCCTTCACTGGAGCGGCAACTGGTTTACCATCCATGAAGTTTCCCTTCTAGCCCTTGCCCTTCTTGAAACCAGTGGTCTTGTTAAACCATCAACACTTGATGCTCCTTCTTGATTTCTACCCTTTACGGTCTTAAGCACCGCGAACAGCTCGGGGATCAACTCCATCCCTTGCATGTCATAGTTCATCACAAAGATCTAGTAGCTTGGTGATAGTGGCTAGAGAACTCTATCAATCACTATCTTATCTGGAAGTTTAACTCCCACTTGATTTAAGTGGTTGTAGCACCCAGACATTCTGAGCACATGCTCACTAGCTGAGCTATTCTCCTCCATCTTGTTGGCAAAAGAACTTGTCAGAGGTCTCACACCTCTCAATCACGGGCATGAGCTTGAAATCCCAATTTCAGCTCTTGGAACATCTCATATGTTCTATGGCGTTCAAAACGTCATTGGAATCCCGATTCTAAGCCGTAAAGTATGGTGCACTAAACTATCATGTAGTCATCAGGATGTATCTGTCAGGTGTTCACAACATCCACAGACGACATTGTAGGGGTTTGCACATCGAGCGGTGCATCAAAGATGTAAGCCTTCTGTGTAGCAGTGAGTACACTCCTCGGACTACGGACCTAGTCCGCATCATTGCTTACAATATCTTTCAACTTAATCTTTCTCTAGGAACGTATTGAAACAGGGAGCTACAACGTGAGCTATTTATCTACAACATATTTGCAAAGACAATTTAGACTATGTTCATGATAATTGAGTTCATCTAATGAACTCCCACTCAGATAGACATCCCTCTAGTCATCTAAGTGAAACATGATCCGAGTCAACTAGGCCACGTCCGATCATCACGTGAGACGGACTAGTCAACATCGGTGAACATCTTCATGTTCATCGTATCTTCTATACGACTCATGCTCGACCTTTCGGTTTTCCATGTTCCGAGGCCATGTCTGTACATGCTAGGCTCGTCAAGTCAACCTAAGTGTTTTTGCTGTGTAAATCTGGCTTACACCCGTTTTATTCGAATGTTAGAATCTATCACACCCGATCATCACGTGGTGCTTCGAAACAACGAACCTTCGCAACGGTGCACAGTTAGGGGGAACACCTTTCTTGAAATTTTAGTGAGGGATCATCATATTTAAGCTACCGTCGTTCTAAGAAAATAAGATGTAAAACATGATAAACATCACATGCAATCAAATAGTGACATGATATGGCCAATATCATTTTTGCTCCTTTTGATCTCCATCTTCGGGGCTCCATGATCATCGTTGTCACCGGCATGACACCATGATCTCCATCATCATGATCTCCATCATCGTGTCTTCTTGAAGTTGTCTCGTCATCTATTACTTCTACTACTATGGCTAACGCTTTAGCAATGAAGTAAAGTAATTACATGACGTTTATGTTGACACGCAGGTCATAAATAAATTAAGACAACTCCTATGGCTCCTGCCAGTTGTCATACTCATCGACATGCAAGTCGTGATTCCTGTTACAAGAACATGATCAATCTCATACATCACATATATCATTCATCACATTCTTTTGGCCATATCACATCACAAAACACTTGCTGCAAAAACAAGTTAGACGTCCTCTAATTGTTGTTGCAAGTTTTTACGTGGCTGCTATAGGTTTCTAGCAAGAACGTTTCTTACCTACGCGAAAACCACAATGTGATATGCCAATTTCTATTTACCCTTCATAAGGACCCTTTTCATCGAATCCGATCCGACTAAAGTGGGAGAGACAGACACCCGCTAGCCACCTTATGCAACTAGTGCATGTCAGTCGGTGGAACCAGTCTCACGTAAGAGTACGTGTAAGGTCGGTCCGGGACACTTCATCCCACGATGCCGCCGAATCAAGATAAGACTAGTAACGGCAAGTAAATTGACAAAATCAACGCCCACAACTGCTTTGTGTTCTACTCGTGCATAGAAACTACGCATAAACCTGGCTCATGATGCCACTTTAGGGGAACGTAACAGAAATTCAAAATTTTCTACGCATCACCAAGATCAATCTATGGAGTAATCTAGCAACGAGAGGAAGGAGAGTGCATCTACATACCCTTGTAGATCGCTAAGTGGAAGCATTCAAGTGAACGGGGGTGATGGAGTCGTACTCGTCGTGATCCAAATCACCGATGATCCTAGTGCCGAACGGACGGCACCTCCGTGTTCAACACACGTACAACCCGGTGACGTCTCCTACGCCTTGATCCATCAAGGGGAGAAAGAGAGGTTGGGGAAGACTCCATCCAGCAGCAGCACGACGGCGTGGTGGTGGTGGAGGAGAGTGGTACTCCAGCAAGGCTTCGCCAAGCACCACAAGAGACAAGGAGGGAGAGGGGTAGGGCTGCGCCAAGAAGGAGATTGAATCGTCTATGGCAGCCCAAAACCTCAAGTATATATAGGGGGAGGGGAGGGGCTGCGCCCCCACCTAGGTTTCCACCCCTAGGGGTGGCGGCCAGCCCTAGATCCCATCTAGGGGGGGCGGCCAAGGGGGGGGAGAGGGGGGCGCACCACTAGGTGGGCCTTAGGCCCATCTGAGCCTAGGGTTTGCCCCCTTCCACTCTCCCTTGCGCCTTAGGCCTTGGTGGGGGGGCGCACCAGCCCTGGGGCTGGTCCCCTCCCACACTTGGCCCATGCAGCCCTCCGGGGCTGGTGGCCCCACTTGGTGGACCAGGACTTCCCATATATAAATCTTTACCTCCGGACCATTCCGGAACTCCTCGTGACGTCCGGGATCTCATCCGGGACTCCGAACAACATTCGGTAACCACGTATATCTATTCCCTATAACCCTAGCGTCATTGAACCTTAAGTGTGTAGACCCTACGGGTTCGGGAACCATGCAGACATGACCGAGATAACTCTCCGGTCAATAACCAACAGCGGGATCTAGATACCCATGTTGGCTCCCACATGTTCCACGATGATCTCATCGGATGAACCACGATGTCAAGGATTTAATCAATCCCGTATACAATTCCCTTTGTCCATCGGTATGATACTTGCCCGAGATTCGATCGTTGGTATCCTGATACCTTGTTCAATCTCGTTACCGGCAAGTCTCTTTACTCGTTCCGTAACACATCATTCCGTGATCCACTCCTTGATCACATTGTGCACATTATGATGATGTCCTACCGAGTGGGCCCAGAGATACCTCTCCGTTTACACGGAGTGACAAATCCCAGTCTCGATTCGTGCCAACCCAACAGACACTTTCGGAGATACCTGTAGTGTACCTTTATAGCCACCCAGTTACGTTGTGTTTGGCATACCCAAAGCACTCCTATGGTATCCGGGAGTTGCACAATCTCATGGTCTAAGGAAATGATACTTGACATTAGAAAAGCTTTAGCATACGAACTACACGATCTTTGTGCTAGGCTTAGGATTGGGTCTTGTCCATCACATCATTCTCCTAATGATGCGATCCCGTTATCAACGACATCCAATGTCCATGGTCAGGAAACCGTAACCATCTATTGATCAACGAGCTAGACAACTAGAGGCTTACTAGGGACATGGTGTTGCCTATGTATCCACAAATGTATCTGAGTTTCCCATCAATACAATTATAGCATGGATAATAAACGATTATCATGAACAAGGAAATATAATAATAACCAATTTATTATTGCCTCTAGGGCATATTTCCAACACCTACGGGCGACACCGAAGTGTTGTCCCAACAGATTCCAGGAAGGGAGGAGGTGGTCCTGGAGGCGCCGCAGGGCGACCTCCCGGACTCCAGGAGTAAAGGGGAGGAAACCCCCCAGGGTTCCAAGTCCGGCTTAAGGCCGGGCACAGCTCCGGAATCTTCAAGGGTTCCAGAGTCTGGCGGGCGAGCTCCTTCCAAGAGGAGCAAGCCTACCGTGCCGGTGACCTCCGTCCAACCGGAGGCGCCGGACAATATGTTGGAGGCGGTCCAAGGTGCCTGCATCGACGAGGGGCACCGCACATTTATGAGTGCGGTGATCCAGAAGGTTCAGTCTGCCAAAAGCGGACTGACTGAAGCTTGTACAAGCCTTTTAACAGGCTTTGAGGTAAGTAAAGAATGTTTGAATAATGTTACCGCATAGACAGTAGCCCCTGATGCTCTGTTGGGTGTTCGGGAAGAAAAGCTGAATAGAGGATCAAAGCATTCGCAGGAGTCTATCAAAAGGAGTCCATATGCGTATGCAGGCTTCTCTGCTAGCGTCCGCCGCACTGACTGCGGAAGTGGACATGCTAAAGCAGAGCCTCGAGAAGTCTGAGCAAGAGCTCTGGCGTGCCAAGAAGCAGCTCGAGGAGAAGGAAGGTAAGAAATACCCTATTTGAATATGTATATAAAAAAGGTGCAATTGCGAAAAATGACAGGAGTATCGTGGCTATTGTAGGGGCCACGTCTGAGGTGGCGACCCTAAAGCAAGCACTGCTCGAGGCCAAGAAGAGTTCGGCCGCGGAGCGCACTGAGCGAGAGAGGTATGAGGCCGAGGTTGGCAAGGTGCGGCAAGAGCTCCAGGCTCTCATGGAAAAACATGAGAGTTTGGAGCGTGACTCAAGGACGCGAGCGTCCGAGCTCGCGGCGGGTACTGAAAGTGCCAAGTCTACCAAGGCCGAATCCCAGAAGACCCTCCAGGAGTTGGATGAGGTGAAGAAGATAGCGGCGGGTAAGGCATTCTTTATGCAAAGTAAACACATAAGCACGAGTTACTTGTCACTTACCCGAATCCGGAGTTCTCCAGGCGCGTTCGCAGATCTTCCCCGGAGTATATCTGATGCCGCCGCATTCTATCGAGTCGAGGAGGGCAGCTCGACGGAGAAGGTGTTCTGGTCTTAGTACACTGAGGCCGGACACCCCGTGCCCTTAAGCGACCAGTTGAAGCAACTGGTCGAGCTCCACAAGGCGGCCGAACAGGCCATGAAGGGCCTCATAGTTCGGCTGTGGCCTGGAGAGGCTCAGTCTGGGAGCTATTTCAGGCTGGTGCGGCGGCTAGTGGAGGCCTGTCCAAGGCTCGAAGTCATCAAGCGCTCCGTCTGCATGGAAGGTGCCCGTAGGGCCCTTGCCCGTGCGAAGGTGCACTGGGGCAAGCTGGATGCTGAGAAGCTTGTGAAGGACGGGCCACCGCCGGGGAAAGAGCATCGCAAGCCCGAAAATTATTATAAGGATGTTCTGAAGGGTGCCCGCCTTGTGGCGAATGAATGTTCTATGGATGTGATTTTTGAATAAAACTTGCTCGTTTTGTCCTGTGCGCTGAAAACTTGTTCATATGCGCTTAATCAATGCTGTTTGAATTTAAAATATTACCTTCTGTGCGGCTGTTTATCAATACTGAGAGATGGTGAGTCGTCGGCTTCTGCCCCCTTGCTGCTAGTGCTGGGGTGTTCGGGGATAAATCTGGGCGCTCTTTTTCCCATATTTGGGTCCTTCGAGGGAGCCGCTCAGCCCAACGAACGAGGCAATCGGACTATAATGCATGAACACTCTCACTTAGCCATAGAATTCTATAATTTTAAATTTCGGCGAAGCCCCTAGTATTCGGAAGACCGAGTTCGAGGCGCTATCTACGCCTTGGCCGGACAGAGCCGACTCCTCACCCTAAGCGGCATAAGTCTTTAAGGACTCGAAAAGACCTCTCGAACAGCGACCAACTCTCGCCTCATCATGACGGTCAGTTTTAGCTTTCCCCACTGAGGTGCTCGACCCAGCTTAACTGGGGCACAACGCAGTGGTTCTCCTAGTGCTGCCTTAGCCGATATAGCGGAATGTAAGGCACCAAAACATAGGAGCCAGGCAAACCCAACTATTGACCCAAGACATGATTCGGAGCCGATGCATATAATGCTATAAGTTCGGGGTGCCGCACTTGTTAAAGTGTTCGGACTTCTTACACCGTGTTGAGGGGTACTGAAGCCCCTGGCGTATTTTGGCCGTACCAAAGTGTACGGGTGCAACATGTCATTAAGGAACATATATATATATAAGGTAATGCAAAAAATGGACAAAAGCTATGCATTGTTCATTAAAATAGCTGCGATCAAAGCAGAACGATACAAGTAATGCGATAAACGAAAAGCTGGTCTATTTAACATGTCTGCTCCAGGGGCAAGCTACGGAATTGTATGCGAAACAGGTATACTGCTCGTGATAGAGACCACCTGTGATTTCCGTAATGCGGCATGGCTTGTCTGCTTCCCTGGTTCTTGCATCGTTTGTGCGGCAATTAAACTGCCGAACAAGCCTTCCAAAGAGTAGAGTCCTGGAAGTAAGAGAAAATAAAAAAAGTTCGGCAGCCCCTGGTGCGGTTTAAGCCGTGTTTTGGGCGTGCCGTGATGGTGCCCCTTCTCCTATGCCCATGGTATTTCCAGAGCGTAGTTATGGACGCGAAGTACTGGCGTCGCCTTTTTGCGGGGGTTGGGGTTGGGGCCGCATTGCTACACCTTCTCGGAACATGCCAGGCGGTCTTGTTGTAGGTTACTCCGGGCGCGCTTGACTGTGTCCGGACGTTTAATGGCCGGACTGGAGAACTGCGTGGAGAGGCTGCTTTGTACTTCCGCTGCAAGGGCCGCCGTGTGCTCCTCCGTTCGGAGGGAGCGTTCAATGTTTCCATTGACCGTAATTACTCCTCGAGGGCCTGGCATCTTGAGCTTAAGGTATGCGTAGTGCGGGACCGCATTGAACTTGGCGAATGCGGTTCGCCTGAGCAGTGCGTGATAACCACTGCGGAACGAGACTATGTCGAAGATTAACTCCTCGCTTCGGAAATTATCTGGAGATCCGAAGACCAGTTCAAGTGTGACCGAGCCTGTGCAGCTAGCCTCTACACCTGGTATTACGCCTTTAAAGGTCGTTTTGGTGGGCTTAATCCTCGAGGGATCTATGCCCATTTTCCACGCTGTATCCTGGTAAAGCGGGTTCAGGCTACTGCCGCCGTCCATAAGGACTCTAGTGAGATGAAATCCATCAATGTTTGGGTCGAGAACCAATGCGGCGAATTCGCCATGACGGATGCTAGTGGGATGGTCTCTTCGATCAAAGGTGATCGGGCAGGAGGACCATGGGTTGAACTTTGGGGCGACTGGCTCTACCGCGTATACGTCCCTTAACGCGCGCTTCCGCTCCCTTTTGGGGACGTGGGTGGCGTATATCATGTTCATCGTCCGCACTTGTGGGGGAAAACCCTTCTGTCCATTGTTGTTCGGCGGCCGGGGCTCCTCGTCGTCATCGCTATGCAGCCCCTTGTCTTCATTATCGGCGCTTAATCTTCCTGCCTGCTTGAACACCCAACAGTCCCTGTTGGTGTGATTGGCCGGCTTTTCGGGGGTGCCATGTATTTGGCACAAGCGGTCGAGAATTCGGTCCAAGCTAGATGGGCCCCTAGGATTCCTTTTGAATGACTTTTTCCGCTGACCGGATTTAGAGCCTCTGAATCCGGCATTAACTGCCGTATCCTTAGCATTGTCGCCGTTGATGCGGCGCTTCTGCAGGTTGCGACGCGACCTGCCACTAGTGTCCCTGGTGTCCGAACGACCAGAGTTCTTGGTCATATAGTTGCTACGAGCAAGCCAGCTGTCTTCTCCCGCGCAAAAGCGGGTCATGAGTGCCGTGAGTGCTGCCATAGATTTCGGCTTCTCCTGTCCTAGGTGCCGGGCAAGCCACTCGTCATGGATATTATGTTTGAAGGCTACTAAGGCCTCTGTGTCCGGACAGTCGAGTATTTGATTTTTATTTGTTAGGAACCGTGTCCAGAATTTCCTGGCCGATTCATCTGGCTGCTGAATTACGTGTCTTAGGTCGTCAGCGTCTGGGGGTCGCACGTAAGTGCCCTGGAAATTGTCGAGGAATGCGGCTTCCAGGTCCTCCCAACAGCTGATTGACCCTGTTGGCAGGCTGTTAAGCCACTATCAGGCTGGTCCTTTAAGCTTGAGTGGGAGGTATTTGATGGCGTGGAAATCATCGCCGCGGGCCATGTGGATATGAAGGAGATAATCCTCGATCCATACCGCACGATCTGTTGAGCCATCATATGATTCGATGTTTACGGGTTTGAAACCCTCGGGGATTTGATGATCCATTATTTCGTCTATGAAGCACAAAGGGTGTGCGGCGCCTCTGTACTGGGCGATATCATGACGTAGCTCCAATGAGCTTTGTCTACTGTGTTCAGCCCTAGCGAATTTGTGGCTGGCGTGACGGTTATCGTCTCGAGCCGTGGGGCGTCTACGCGATCCGTAGATCGATCTTGTTTGCCTTGCCTTGTCCTCCAACATGTCTCGTAAGTCCGGCGCATATTCTCATGCCTTGGTACGGGGTGCGGCTTGGGTGGAGGGCCATGAGGCCTCTTTGTCGCGGCCACGAGGTGGCCTGTCGGCCGCGTCGAGTGCTTCCTCCTCTAATCGGGGTAGCAACCTGCGCTTTGGGTAGCACTTGGAGGGGTGTTCGGGTTTATGCTCTTCGGCCGCAAGGACTTCAGGTCATCTATCGACTAGCCGATCTTGATCAGCTTTAAGCTGTTGCTGTTTTTTCTTGGGGCTTCCTGCCGTAGTCATAAGCCTGCGTTGAAAACTCTCTTGTTCGATGGGATCCTCCGGCACGGTGAATTCGTCGTCGTCGAGGCTTGCCTCGTCTTCAGAGGGAGGCATATAATCATCGTCCTCGACCTCTCTGTCGGCCGCTCTCTCATGAGGGCTGGTTTCTCCATCCTCCTGTGCTAAATCTTGCCCGGGGGGATGTTCTTCGGCGCTTTCCGGGGTATTATTATCTCCCGTGCTAGAATCGCCGTTTTTGTGTTGGCGGGATTTTGAGCGGCGCCACTGATGCCGGCGCTTTTGCTGTTTCTTGGAGGAGTCATCCTCCGCTGTTCCATCGCCCTCTCCCTCTTTTGGGGTGTCCACCATGTATATGTCATATGACGAGGTGGCTTTCCAGGGCCTAGTAGGCGCTGGTTCTTCATCATCTCCTTCATCGGTGTCCATACCGTCGATGTCTTCGAGGTCGAAGTCGAGCATGTCGGTTAAGTTGTCGACAGTGGCTACAAAGTGGGTGGTGGGTGGGTTTTGAATTTCTTCATCGTCCGTACCCCAACCTTGCTGACCGTAGTCCGGCCAGGGCCCTCCTGATAAAGAGAGAGACTTCAGTGACTTCAGGATATCGCCGAAAGGCGGGTGCTAAAAGATGTCTGCGGCAGTGAACTCCATGATCGGCGCCCAATCGGATTCGACTGGCAGGGGCGCGGAGGGTTCAGAGTCCGGAGAGGAGTCCGGCTCCTTGGAGTCACGAGCCTCGCAGAGTACGGGGCTAGTGTTCGGCTCAACTGCCGTTGGGATCACAGCCCCCGAGGTGGCGTCCAACCACCCATCCTCGATCGGTGCGGTTGGCTCTGAACTAAGGGTCGGAGCCGATGCGGGTGCGGCCTCCAGGGCACTGTTCGGCGGCAGAGCTAGATCATGCTCGTCGTGACAGTGCGGCACGCTCGGCAGTGGTTCGAATCCGTCGAAGATCAAATCCCCGCGGATGTCGGCCGTGTAGTTTAAACTTCCGAATCTGGCCTAACAGCCAGGGGTGTAGCTTTCGATCTGCTCTAGTTGGCCAAGTGAATCGGCCCGCAGTGCAAGGCCACCAAAGGCGAAGATCTGTCTGGGGAGGAAAGTCTCACCCTGGACTGCATCACCATTGATGATCGTAGGAGCCATCGGGCCTGACGGCGACGGCACAGAGGAAATCTCAATGAAAGCACCAATGTCGGTGTCAAAACCGGCGGATCTCGGGTAGGGGGTCCCGAACTGTGCGTCTAGGCCGGATGGTAACAGGAGGCAGGGGACACGAAGTTTTACCCAGGTTTGGGCCCTCTCGATGGAGGTAAAACCCTACGTCCTTCTTGATTAATATTGATAATATGGGTAGTACAAGAGTTGATCTACCACGAGATCAGAGAGGCTAAACCCTAGAAGCTAGCCTATGGTATGATTGTTGATGTGTATGTCGTCCTACGGACTAAAACCCTCCGGTTTATATAGACACCGGATAAGGTTAGGGTTACATAGAGTCGGTTACAATGGTAGGAGATCTGAACATCCGTATCGCCAAGCTTGCCTTCCACGCCAAGGAAAGTCCCTTCCAGACACGGGACGGAGTCTTCAATCTTGTATCTTCATAGTCCAGGAGTCCGGCTTGAAGGTATAGTTCGGCTATCCGAACACCCCCTAATCCAGGACTCCCTCACCCACCACAAGCAGAGAACAAAAAGCCACCCAATCTTGCTCTTCAAATGAATCACTTACCTCCCCCAGTAAATCTTGAATTCCGAATTCGGAAGGCTTGAAAAGGAGCTTACTTTTCCCACTAATGCTACTTCCGCTATCTCGTAAGGAGGATACGACTCATAAACCTCCCTTGGTATTTGGGTAGGGAGAAAGGGAACCCTGAACAACACCTCGCCCTTTTCAAAGCTACATGCGGGAATACTGGGGGTTAGTTGCCTCACCCTATTGGTTGTTGGTTTTCTTTCTCCTCCGCGTTCGTGAAAAGCTAGTATGCTCGCAGAAATTGTCTAAAGGAAACTACTCGCTAACAAGATGGTCTTACTTCTTTTCCAGTTTACGCTTGTGTCCCAAGCTTGCAAGTTCGAAGAAGAGTATTGTATTGACCTGAATCAAGTTGTTTGCCTACCCGCCATTACGTCTTAGCTAGGAATGAGCTGTGAACAAAATCGCTCCTATTACACTCGTAGTCTCTGAAGGATGAGAACCCACTATGTAGCATCTACATCGATAATTCAAGCATTGTATACGTCATTAGTACGATTCTTTGTAGGGCAGCTCCGGCTAAAGCAATTGTAGCAGCTCCGCTAACATCTCGATCTCGAAAGATAGGAAAGATCTCCCTCCAAGCTGTACATACGACTTTCATCGAATACGGCTTTCCACAAAATTCTATAGGCCGCTACTATGGGAATCGCTTTCGCTTTATTTTCCTCTAGCTATACTAAGATGTTTCAGTTCGCCAGGTTGGTACTCTTAAACTAAAGAGGGGCAACTAGTATATAAAAGAGGGTTGTATACGCCCCTCTACCAATATCTATACAAATAGAATAGTCCATTTATACAGAATGGTAAAGAGCGCGAAGTCGAGGTATTGATGAGAAAGGGGCTTTTCTCAAGGCCAAAGAGAGCTCTTTGAAGACTACTATGCATCCTTACGAATACAAGAGTGTTTTTTTGTTTTGGGTATAGGACTCATGAAGCTATCCTTCTTCTTGGATCTCAAGATTCAAATGGAATTTTATCACCCCGGTTTGTTCGTCCTATTCTGATATTCAGGACGAAGAGGTACTGGATTCTCTTTCGGATAGGCCCTGAAGGAGAAGAAAGGCTGAAATGCCAATCTTTTTCTTCACTCTTTAGAGGGGGAGTATGCTTTGGATTTGCTTAGTGATACAAGTATGCTTGCCAACCCTGCTGCATTGTCTTGATCTCTCCCTGGGATCCGGAACTTGGATCTGGGAAAGGAGTCTTAAGAAGAATATGACTCCATATGAGTAGCTCCTTGTTTATTACTCCGCTTTTTCACTCTCTCATTATTAGTTAACCATTTCATTCTATTGAATCTGTAGTACTTTGAGTTTTGAACAATAGTTAGAATTTATTATTAAGCAGCAGGCGATCGTGTTTTTCACAGGATTTCTCGTTACTCATGTCAGCATTCTCACTTCTGATATCTCCAGGTCTTGTCACCAAAAACCTTCCCGAATGACAGAACGACGGAACGGAGCAGTTATTTTTCCTGACTAGCAAGTGGACAGGCTCAGATGGTGTAGCTGATGTCTTGCTAGGTATCTTTTTTGGCCAAGTCAGGCAGGATAGTCAAGTCCATCTGAGCCAGAACGAATCCTAGTCAAATTAATCTCTAAATGCTTTTGGCATTCTTTTCCCTCGCATTTCCCTAATTATTTTATTAATATGAGAATGGGAGCAAATGAGGAGGCATCGAGTCGAAGAAATGAATTGCTCTTTCAGAAGCGAATGCTTTGGAATATTCCATTCTTGTAGCAGCCACCACTCAGGATCCTGCTCCTCTGCAATTTCTGGCCCCATATTCAGGGTGTGCCATGGGGGAATATTTCCACGAGCAATCCGGACCGTATTGAAAAGGTTCCTAAGACACAGCCTCTAGAGTGGACGAGAAAGAAAGGATTTTTTCTCGGAGCAACCCCCAGGTTCCAGACCCAGGAGTTCACTTCCCGCATGAGCATTCGGTACATATATAAGTTAGTGGAAGAGTCAAAGGGTCACCACTACTGAGGATCTCCCCCCTTATCTTAGAAGGGTCGTCTGAGGGTTTGCCACGGTTCATTGCTGTGCTTACACACTAGGCTACCCTTCTCCGAAAGCTCCGCAGAATCTGCTATTGGATTAGCCATTTTTGTTATTACTTTTCGAGTCTGATTTGGGTCCTACATTCTTCACTACCTTAACTACTATATTTATTGAGGTGAAGGTCTTACTTAGTAGGCAAATTCGAGCTGTTATTTTAATTCAGAGACCAGACGACTTCAATACTGTTGCTTCTATGGCCTTGACGCAGACATAAGCACATTTATATTATGAGTTATTAGGCGTGCAACTTCCATCTCTATGCTATGTATGGTAGTCATTTGACTGGGAATCCCTGATAAAAGCTTTTAGTCCGTGCCTGGCAGTTTCAGCCGTGGTCCAGTCCAGCACCCTCTTTTCGATCCAAGAGTCGCATGAGAAGAAAGCTTCCAGATTCGCTTCAGTTAGTGTTAATTAAATAGAACGGGAACCTCGTAACTATGCGAAGCCCGATCTTGGTTCCAATGCTGCAAGAGATAGAGCCGCCTCGCTATGACTCAAAGATGGTCAAAAAGCTAATAGATGGGCCACAAAAGGTAGAGGAGAGGGGGTAAGAAGAGTAGACTTACTACTGGATACAAGATAGGGTATACAGCTAAAAGGGTGAGATAGAGGAATGAAATGAGCATATGGCAAGGCCAATGATATATATGCACTTCTCTTCATTGCTTTCCTGAAATGCGTAAGTAATCACCTTCGAAATGGTACCAAAAGGCCGGATCAAATTGTCTATTACAGCCTAGTGGAGCCTATTCTTTGACTACTTCTTCCTTCGACTAGTGTGCTTAGATAAAATACAACGGTACCTATATCGCTCGCTGTTGAAATTGTATTTTAGGTGGACTGTATGTCTTTACATCTTCTCCGGCCGATTGTGATCTCCAAGTAAGCAAAAAAAGGAGTATTGACAGCCATCTTATGTTGTTTGTCGGGATTCATTCTAAACAGAGTGAGCTCACGGACCACCTTTGAACGAAAGTGAACTCTCTTCCTCCGATATCTATAATGGGTCTAGTAACTGCTTTAGCTGCTCGTCTCACAATTAAGTTGGTGGGTGGTTGGTCCATCTTCTTATTCCAAACCTATTCACAGCTACCACCTTAACACTAAAGAAGAGTTCGACCCGATGTTTTATTTCTGTCTTGGTGAATCCCGGCAAGGTCGGCTCAAGAAATGGAAGTTGTGAGATGGAAAGAAAACCACGAAAAAAAGAACTGAATTAGGGATCAATCCATACGCGGCTTGCCTTCTCCCCTTCCCTTACGTAAGGATTATATAACCCCCAATTTTTATGAAATACAAGATGCTCATTGAATGATAAGAAATTCAATTATACTTGGAGCAGATTCAATTAAGCGAGATTCGGAAGCTATAATTTCGCCTTTCCCATCAATAGGTTTAGCCAGAGCATTTACAACACGACCTAAGTAAGCCTCCATACCATTCATCCTCCACCTCCTCGTCCATGAAGTCCGTTGACTTTCTTTTTCCGGTAAAGACAACATATGCCCTAAGAGCCTATTTTTTCACATCAAGAGGAAAGTCCCACACACAACCCCAAAAGAATAAACTGGATGGACCCCTATTCGCGCGGACTTGAAAAACGGATCTGAATTTGACTGAAATGCACGATCTTCACAGGGTCTCAAGGAGAGGACATCACCATGATGTACGCAGTAAACTTATAATACAGTTGGAAAAAAGCAAGTCAAATGTACATGCTGATATATGACTGGTTATCATTATTCCATGTAGACTATGTGCTAATTGCTCAAATTTAGGCTACTCAATAGCCCATTCTCTACGGTATATGACCCTTTCAGGGTTCCTGGGTACATTTTGCAGCATCGACATCATAGTGTGCTTGGTATATGGACCACATTTTGTGCTCCTGGATCCGGGGTTGCAGTTCTACCAGTGCAAAGCTGGCTGCATCATCAATGTAATATAGAGGGAATGGTAGCCTCAGAAGAGTCAGACTTGTTCACCATTACATCACCAAAATAGTTGTACGCACATCACCGTTTCTTCCACATTGACGCAGACTGTTGATCTCCATGAGCTTGCCAAGGATGTGTAGGAGCCAATTCGTTCTGGTAGGTGGCCTCTTGGTCACATCCGGTAGCCTACAGTGTTCTGCCATCGCCTGCCACAGAGCCACCGCTCACAGACATATGCAAAATGCATGGAACATGTCGTTGCACTTGGTCGCACACACTATCTGAGAACGTGTCCACAAAATTCATATATCTGCTAATAGCTTGAGCCAGACCAGTTGAGCTGAACCCGACTGCGCCCGGCGTAGCAGGCCGAGTGCTATGTAAAGGGAGGAGAGGCATGCGGCTAGGTATCGATGATCAACTGAAGCATTGCTACATTCCCCTCCACCCTTGCTCTTCATCCTTGAATTCCCTTTTGGATTTGTATGCCTATTGTATCCAAAGTGTAATCTGAATCCGGTGTGAAAGAATGAGTCGACGTGAACACAAGCCGAATCCGATGCTACAACTCCAAATGGCTTTGTACGTTGCTGACTGGACAGAGGAAAGGCGGTGATCCATGTCGACGGCGACTCTACGCGGTTAAATGTGTAGCCAGAATGGTAGAATCTCCTGCTCGTGACCCGCGTGCACCACGAGTTATGTTCTCCTACTCCCTCCCATGGTCTCACCGTCCAGCTTGAGGATGCAAAATTCACTAACATCACTTGGTTCGGTACAAGAAGGTTTCCACTTCTATATAGATCAGTGGAACTATTGATTTAGGGTTTAGGAAAAGTTTACAAATTAGCAAATTTTAATGGAGGTTAAAGGTGGAGGTTAGAAGTTACCTTTTTCTATCAAAAGGGTAATATTGTTTAGCTTCCAAATAAATCTATTCAAAACGTTTGATTTGCATGCTAATATGGCGATAGCCTTTTAAGTAACTTTATTATTCCTGCAAAATATTTAATCAGGGCCCAGGTAGACCCCACTAGAAAAAAGGCGTCACAAAGTCACAGTACATTTCACCATACTTTGAGTTTCGTCGTCACATTCTCAATGTTGATATTCCAATAAGTTTTACACATAAGGACGCATCTCAGGTCAACTACGCAGTAATTATACATATTGATTTTGCACAGATTCATATACATTGGACCATTACCTATCATGAAGAAGTAGAGATTCATCACCAAACCATATTTAATCCTTGTCCCTGTGGATGACCTGAAGCTTGACCCCATGTTTGAAGTTGAGCACGATCCCATACTGAAACTCTAGCGGTGACTCCATGGCTTTTGAGTGACGAAACACGTAGTGGCTATACAAATGAATGATGGCGAGCTTGATCTCTTGGATCGCAAACTTCTCCCCGATGCAGGCCCTTGGACCAATGCCGAAGGGGATGAAGGCGTAAGGATGCCGACACTTCTCCTCATTGCCAGCAGGGTCAAACCGCTCTGGCCTGAATTGCTCTGGCTCCGGAAAGTTAATGGGGTCCTTTGCAAGTACACCAGGTGCCAACCACACCCATGTGCCCTACATTCATAGAAAGAGGTTGAAACTTTTGGTTCGGTTAGTATCTAAGAATTCGATCACATTCTACATGTCAACAATTAAGTAACATATAAATTGAGTATTGTAAAAAAACTATATACAGGGAAAAAGGAAAATGAGTGAATGACAGGTTGAAACTCTAAGATGCATACATACATACATACATACATACATACATACATACATACATACATACATACACTCGTTTTCCTTTTGGTTGCCGCTACACCTCCCGAAAGAAAGGTGTCAAAGTTTATTGGTGACTTGGAGATACTCATTTCTGAGTTGGCTTGGTGAAGGTGAAGAGACCATTATTTTGGTCCGACACCTTTGCTATCAAGGATGGCTGTCAGACCAGGTTATGGAAAAATATATTGTTGGGCAATGCCCCTCTAGGACACCAATTCCTAGTTTGTTTCATTTTATGCACACTAATCATACATGATGCAATCAAAGGAAACCTTAGTGTCTCCTCCTAAGGTTGTCATTCAGGCAGGGACCTAATTGGTTTGAATCTGGCGGCAAGGAATGCCTTACTTCAACGCCTAGCAAATGTTAACTTGCCACGGTGAAACAAAGAGTTATTATGGATTTCCAGCATAATTAGGCAATTTTCAAGCTAATTCAATGTGCCTGACTCTTGTACGTTCTGACGTAATAAGTAATAATAAATAACCTAGAAACTAAAAATCACATTAAAGTTTAAATATATAGGGTAATTTTAACTAGTAGAGAAAATCATGCTAAGTGGATCTATCATGTGAGTAATAAGTAGCTCTTTTTGTTACAAAGACAAAACAATAATTACACGTCTTTTCTTTGAGTGGCATATTGCTCATAATGCATTGCCTGTCACTCATGTTGCTTCTAACCCGCGACGGGGGATTATATGAAGCTCATATCAAAGAGAGTTGTTCATAGCGGCATGTAAATATGCCATTGCTGTGTAGACAGCCAAAAAGGTGTACGCAGCATGAATGGCGGTTTGGTCTTAATTTGGACCAGCTTAGATTTTTCTTTCTCTCGAGGATACATTTGTTCAAGACGTGCATGTATTCCCATATTCCATAGGCTGTGTGCATGAGTTGTATTCAGAGTGCAAAGCTTTGAATCAAATAAAATTGGTTTGATCGAAAATGTATACCTTGGGAAGGACATAGCCACCAATCTCCACTCTCTCCAATGTTTCTCGGGCCACCAATGGCGACACCACGTAGAACCTCATTGATTCCTTGACCACCTGAATTTCATGACAGGTGGATGCACCACATCAATCAAACTTAATAAAATGAGCTCATCAACTTCATTAATTAATGAACATGCCAGTGATCACGGCCATGAGTGCTTGCCTGATCGAGGTAAGGGAACCTGGTCTTGAGATCATCGGCCGTGGGCACGCGACCGCGGGGGCCGAACGCGTCTATCTCCGTGAGCAGCTTCTCCTCTACCTCCGGGTGCTTGGCGACGAGGTAGACCACCGAGGACAGCGTGAACGACGTTGTCGCCGACCCGACGAGGAGGTGCTCGTAAGTCAGCGCGCTCACGTAGTCCGGAGTGAGCAGCTCCTGCACTGCCGCGCCGCCCCGCTCCCTCGCCCCGAGGACCACGGACAACAAGTCCTTGCGCTGCTTCGACGCCGGCTCGCGCTCCCTCGCCGCCATCAGGTCGGCGACGATGACGTCCATCTGGCTGCTGAGCTCGTGGTTCACATGATCGATCTTCCAGTCGGCCGTGCCGGGTATCCTCTTGAGCACCTGCCGGAACGGCTGTTGCAGGAACGGCACGAGGTTGCCCACTATGATAGACAGCGACCCGGACAGGTCCATCTTGAGCGACGTGGTCGCGTGCAGGTGCATTTTCACGAACTCCTCCGACACCTTCACGGCCGTTCCGCCGTTCTTGACGCCAGCGCCAGCCTTGCCATCAATGTCTGTCGACACCGGCTCTCCGGACAGGCCAAAGTCTGCGCCGAAGGCCGCGTGCCCGATGACGTCGGTGAAGAGGGTCAAAGCCAGCTTTGAGAAGACGACCTCGTCTCCTTCATCGAGATTCCTCGCCGCGCGCTCGATGTAGGACTCCATGGTCGGGATGAGGCCGGCGAGGTGAGACGGTTGGTAGAGGGAGATGATGATGTTACGCATCGTCGTCCACCTCAAACCTCTGACATACAAGCACACATGCATTATTTCATTTCCTGTGGTTCTACCGGCCAGGTGGCCACTACTTATGTAAACCGTCCATCCGTTTATTGGTCGTAGTCGTACTGTGGCTGCATTAATCATGTGTGCAATGTGTTCTCATTGTATTCTAGTTTACTATATATGAGATTTGGTCATATGGAACTACATAATTACCGATGTAGATTTATGAGAATTTGCTAAAATGTTGTCTCTCACTACTCAATCTATTCTGAATGCAGCATATTCTCTCTCTCTCTCTCTCTCTCTCT
>NC_057800.1:700322434-700326889 GCF_018294505.1 Triticum aestivum
CTCGTCTGTGTGTGTGTACGAAAACACATAAGAGCCAACACAGTCTACCATGTTGACACAGAGCTTCTTTTAATGCAGTGTGACTAAATCTTATAATATATGTATGTTTTAGAAGGAGTTGAGTCTATTGGGTATTTACATTGTTCGCCAAACTTTGGAAAATACAATTGAAAGAATCACATAGCATATTAAATTTGCGAACGGATTCATGAATGAACAAACTTGGAATCATCACTACATGCGACTGATTGAAACGGTCAAAGTTTAGCTATTCAAACTTTTGAGTATCTATGCAAGAACAAACCCAATAACTTATTATGTTTACATGCCGATGTAAATGGTGATACCAGCCATGTATTGGAGACGGTTTTAGATCCAATTGTCTCTATCTAGTCCATTGTCACTGCATCATACCAGACATGGATATTTACATATGTACATATTTGTATCTATAATCTCAATCACTATAATTAGGATCCACCATATAATTAGTTAATGAAGTGAAGAACATAATTTAAACTTTTTTTCTCTTGTTCAATAATATAACATAATATTATCTAATTAATTAGTTGGCCACCCTCGTTGGTGTCTCACATGTTTGTCCTAACTTTGCATTTATCTTAATTTTTAGCATTTATTTACTAAATATGTTTAACTTTGACACGTCTTTAAACTAATTGACTAGTTTTCTCTCTTACTAGAATTTATAATTGATTTACTGTTGGTTTGAGTAAGCCCGATGGCGAGGTGGAGTTGTGTATGCTTGTTGACGTCTCATCGTGTTTCCCCAACCTTGTAATTTCGTAAGAATTATTATGTTAGAAATGTAATTTTCCCTTTTAGTTTTGATAAAATTGATCATATTATAAACACTGATTGACTCTAACTTATATCAAACCTTCTGATGAATTCATCAATTTATGTATGGTTACCCTGGTCTAGAGTGAAGAGAAAAACTCATGCAGTCTGAATTGTGCTGATTTGCTGACATCAGCACTTATGTTAGCTGTGACTTCCGGCTACCTTCAGCTCTGATTATCGATATTGGTTTTATATTTTTTTGCGGGTGATATTGGTTTTATATAATAACCTATGAATTCTTGGGCACTATAATCAGGACCTAGCATATTAGAATAATAACAATAATGATGATGACGATGATGATAAAAACAATAACAACAACAATAAAATAGACATGAAGATGAATGCTGCGGTTTGTTTATCTTTTTTTTCTTTGACCGCAAAGGCTCTTCACCTGAATATTTTTTGTTTCTTCAGAAAGGTCCAATTTTACAAGATCACGTGGAACGCGAGGAAAGGAAGTCAGATTACCCATAGTTAGTTACCTGGAGAAGAAGAGGCCTTTCTGATGTATGGGGGAGTTTGCAATGGCCGAAGGCATGCTCCGGTTAGAAATGCTCTTGAACTTCTTGATGCCTGCTTCCTTGCAGAACTCGGCATCTGCCACCACGATGAGCGGCTGCCTTCCCATGTGGAACCTGCATATGAACCCAATCAAAACCACTGGTACTATATTTTTTACTTAATAGTAATTGCAATAATACGTGGGTCACCTGAAGACCGGGCCATGCTTCTTGGCGAGCATGGAGAAAACGTCGGGGCCGTGCTCGGCGAGCAGGTGGACGTGGCCGATGAGTGGCAGCAGCACGGGTCCTGGCACATGCCGGACTCTCCAGTAGGGCTCGTAGAGATATGCCACCACCAGGAAGCCGACGGCCATGGCCACCAGCGTGAGCGCGTACTCCTCCACGACACTGACCATCTCCATGGATCTCTCTTCCACGCCGGCCGTATTGCTGTGCGCGTCAGCGCGTGTGTGTCACACAGGACAGAGGACACCCTCGTTGCGTGATACCTGGCTACATATATGTCCATGGCATTGGTACTATCGAACGTATTTTATGCTACCTGTAACTGCCAGAGCACCGATTTTCTACCGCTGTTATCCTCTTCACTGATTGCCTGATTGGTGGTATCAGTCAAGCTTAGGAGTAGATGCCAATGGGACGGCCTGGTGCTATCAGTCCCTTGTCTTTGCCTTTTTGCACTCTACTAGTGGCGGGGGCAGGACGAGATGCAAGTTGCCAGCTCTTGCCCTCATCTACATCGGTTGATATATACGAGGGCGCCTGAAGCGCAGTGCGTCTCAATCAAAACATACGTGGGCGATGAGGCAAACATACACTACTACGTACATTGCTCATATGTCAGGTGCCTGAATTTTATTTATGTTTCAGTTACTTTTTTCTAGACCCTTAGATTAATATCCAACGGAGAAAGTGACGTGCTTCCCAGGGGTGAGTCTGCACGGTGCACGCTGCCTCTCGAGTCGAACAAAAGCTTCATGACAGGTCCGTTTCTTGTTGGCATTGACCCATCATACAACGAACCAACCTGTGGTTGGATGGTTAGAGGGATAGTGGTATCCCGGCGATGCACTTTCAGTGGGAAGAGATGTTCCTGTCGAGGACGAGGCGCCTACGGTGACTTCGTAAATCTCAAGATGATATGCCGGCTCAGTCTCTCAAAAGCGTTCATAGAGGTAGGGTGTGCGTGTGTATGTTCATAGGGGTGAGTGTATGAGCGCTTGCGTCTGTACTATGTTACGAAAAAAGACACACTATACATGCACGTAGTTGCATGCAATGCAAGTTTTCTTTCCGGGATGTGGATGCATGCAAGTTTTGCATTTCTGCTGATGCTACAACATGTACGAGCGTAATCTCATCATATCTTGGAATGCACGATTGTGCTGCTGCATCTTGATTGGAAAGAATTTTTAAACATGACTGGTAATTACGCATATTGACTCATGATGTGTACAAATCTCCATATTCTTTAGTCTTGCACCAGAAAAAAATATAGTCGTCTTCTTGTTCTCCACAATGAAACAATATAATTTATAATTACTAAAAAATACATTTAATTTATGTCTGCATGTAATATCTCTGGTTATATCTGAACTACACATGTCCAAATCGTACCTCAAAGAAGAAATGCACAAAGCAAAAATCAAAGAGGAACATGTTTCTTTCTAAGAAAGAAAGTGATCAAAGTCATGTTACTAACAATAGAAATGAACAAAGACAAAAAAAATAAGAAACTATACCTTACTAAAGAAAATCGAATTATGGAGACGGCTTCACCCTATGAAATTTAGAAAATGCAAGTTAATTACACACGAAATTAACAAATCATAAATACTTGTTGTCAAACTCTTCTCATATACACACAAATTGAATATATTGAAAATTTGCACACAAATTACACAAAACTTGCAGTTTTTTCGTACTGTGCAATAAACAATTGTAAACTAGTAGAACTTCAGTACTAATTATTATTTAAAGAGACCAATTGTAGAAATGAGTTTCATTTCAAGTCCCTAACATAATATTAAATATTGACACATGACTGCAAAAAAAATCACGATGGACAAATATAGGAGAAAATCCGACAACCAAAGTTTCACTAAGCAACAACAAGAAAAAAAGAACCATTTTTTTTCTTGTTGGACACTTTTTCCTTATTGGTAAATAAATAAATAAACTAATGAAAACATAAACTAACAACAAAAACATATATTATTCTAAGGTAGAATGAATTAAGGGCATCATTATTAGCCTTAATGAAAAGCAAATGAAGAAATAAAACTTAAAACAAACGATGATTAAAACTTGCGCACATGTTTCATAGAACTGGTCAACATTATGCTAGAAGAAACATATATATTATGGAGATTGTTTCAACCCCAAAATAAACAACAAGAAAATAGAAAAGGAAGTTAATATTATACAACTATGCCTAAAATGAACAAATCATAAAAGATTATTTACACTCTTTTCTTATATTCAATAATTAGACTATATCTCTTTGTATTGTCCAAGTGTAAACTATTGGAACTTCAATACAACTAATGATTTAAATATATAAATTAGGAAATGAATTATATTTTAAGTTCATCGCAAACTTAAGCAAGGACATATGACTGCTACATCAAACCACCACAACATGCACAAAAATAGGAGAAAATCTAACGGCCAAAAAATCAACTAATCCACAACAAATAGCGGAGAAAACATTAGTGTATATGAGAAAATAAACAGTTTTTTTTATTTTGTGTCAGTCATTTTTTCCTTGTCATCAAAGAAAGCAATATATTTTAGGAAACAAAATATTTTTCTGAGGTAGAATGAATTAAGGATTTAGGTGTTACCCTAAAGGAGGAAATTTTTGAAGAAAGAAACATTAATGATGAGAAAAACTTGCACATAGGTTCATAGAATTTGCATTGTACCACAATATGCAAGAAGAAACATATCGTTGTGCAATTTTCAAATAATTGTATGATATGCACACATATTGCATAGAACTACATGTATATATCCATGTGTATACTGAATGTTCACTAAAGATTGACATGAATGAATGGGCACA
>NC_057800.1:700327384-700358547 GCF_018294505.1 Triticum aestivum
ACACACACACACAGACACGCACACATGTAATGGCAGAAATCAATTGAAACAAAAAAAGGCAAACTAAAACTAAAAAAGGAACAATATAAAACAAAAAAGACAAAAACAAAAAAAAGTTCCAAGGAAGAATGGATCAAGCAGGGCATTGGTATTACCATACCAGAAGGAAGAAACTGGAAATAAACACTTAAAAAATATGATCACATAAAAAACTGCACACAATTGATACGAAAATTGCATTATTTCATATATGCAAAAGTACATGCTACCATCGGCCGGTGGATAGTTTTAAAAGATCCGTCGCCTTGCGAGCCACTCATTAGATATGAGACAATCTAGTGGCTGTGCGCCGTCCTTTACTTTGCAACAGAAGCCTTGTTGCGGAACCTTTTGTAATAGAGATCATATTGCAGAAATTTTTGCAACAATCATTGTGCTGCAAAATGTTTTTCAGCAGAGATCATGTTCATAAACGTCTTTAGAATCTTTTTGCAGTAGAAATCTTGTTGCAGAAATATTTGCAACGAAGGTTGTGTTGTAGATTTTTTTTTTGCTGCAGAGAGCATGTTGCGGAAATGTTTGTAGACATTTTTTGCAGTAGAAATCATGTTGCATAAACATTTATAATTCTTTTTTGCAATGGAAGCCTTGATTCAGAAAATTTATGCAATGAAGATAATGTTGCAGGAATTGTAGTGCGGCGGCACCAGAGGTTGCGAATGAGCTCAAGGAGGCCACAACCATGGATGCCGGTGCTCCTTTGGAACGCCGCGACGTGGAACGACAGGAGATGGCGGTCGAGGCTCCAGCGACAGCGGGCGACGGCGGGGCGGTATAGTCCGTGCGTTGGTGCTGCTCGAGTTAGAGGCGACGCTGATTGAATCGGTGTGTGTGTGTGTGTGTGTGTGTGTGTGTGTGTGTGTGAGAGAGAGAGAGAGAGAGAGAGAGAGAGAGAGAGCACGGAGGAGGAAGGAAATGAGGAGGGACACGCGCGGCCGAGCACTTGCTCACCCACGACGGTGATAGGGCCTCAGGAGGCATGGTTCAGTTGGTTGTGGCTGCGCACGTAGGCCATGGGCATGTTTGGTTGCCCGCATTAGGCCCAGCCTGGCCCGCACGGGAAGAAAGTGGCCCGTTTGATTGCCTGCGTTCACTGTGCAGCCTGCATCGCACGAACCTTAAAGCATGTCCAGGCGAGCGCACAAGGTGGGCCACTTGCACGAGGGGAGATGGGAGGGATACGAGCTGGTATGCAGCTTGTGCGTGCTTATCTTCTTCTACCTTGAGTAACCTTCCCTCTAATTCTGTTCTTCCTATCACCTTCCGATCTACACAACGGTGCTTCGATTCGAGGTAAGCTCTATACGAAAAAGATGCACCTCAATGCTACGGTTCCATTCAGGTGATCGGTTCGTAGTTTCGTCGGCCGTAAGTTCTTAATTTCATCTTCCCGTTTGAAGCTGTTCTTGACGAATTTTGTCAGATTCATCGCGCACGATCAATCGTTTGAATTTTCCTTTGACCAGCAGCCTAATCTCGCAGTTCCTCACAACATTCGTGTTGTAAGTTTTTGGTTTCGACGATCGTAGCTTCATCTGTCCTTGAACAGCAGCTTACTGTACTCACCCCGCCATGTCGAGATCCTTTGTCCTCGTCCTCATCCTTGCCTTCTTCTACTGCAATGCCACAGCGGTTGCCGCGTCGCTCGTTGTCATCGTCCTCATCCTCGTCCTCGCCGCCATGACAAGAAGGGGAAGGACAGCCGCTGGGTCGTCGTGCCCTTGTGGCTGGTCATGGTGTTGGACCTGCTCAGCCTCATGGGCGCGTACAGCGCCGGCACCTGTCGGGACAAGATCTCAACCGTCTACTCTGCGGTGCTGGTGGCCATCGTCTTCCTCTACATCCTCGTTCTCAAGACGATGGACTACCGAGACAAGAACTCCGGCACCGGCACCGGCACCGGCTCCTCCTCCGTCGACTGTCTTTGCGCGATCACCACAACTAGTTCGCCGACGGTGTCACTCGCCGTGCCGCCGACGGGTTCGTGTTGGGGAACGTAGTAATTTCAAAAAAATTCCTACGCACACGCAAGATCATGGTGATGCATAGCAACGAGAGGGGAGAGTGTTGTCCACGTACCCTCGTAGACCGAAAGCGGAAGCGTTAGCACAACGCGGTTGATGTAGTCGTACGTCTTCATGGCCCGACCGATCAAGCACCGAAACTACGGCACCTCCGAGTTTTAGCACACGTTCAGCTCGATGACGATTTCCGGACTCCGATCCAGCAGAATGTTGGGGAAGAGTTCCGTCAGCACGACGGCATGGTGACGATCTTGATGTTCTACTGTCGTAGGGCTTCGCCTAAGCACCACTACAATATTACCGAGGAGTATGGTGGAGGGGGGCACCGCACACGGCTAAGAGATCAATGATCAACTGTTGTGTCTGGGGTGCCCCCCTGCCCCTGTATATAAAGCAGCAAGGGGGAGGAGGTGCGGCCAGGCAAGGGGTGCACCAGGAGGAGTCCTGAGTAGGACTCCCCCCCTTTCCATGTTGGACTAGGACTTGGGGGGGGGAGGAGATGAGAGAGGGAAAAGGAAAGGGGGGGGGGCGCCGACCCCCCTCCTTGTCCAATTCGGACATGGGGGGGGGAGGAAGGGGCGCGAGGCTGCCCCTTGGCCTCCTCTCCACTTCCTCCACTAGGCCCATTAAGGCCCATTAGGTTACCGGGGGTTTCCGGTAACCTCCCGATACTTCGGTAAAATGCCGATTTCACCCGGAACACTTTCGATGTCCAAACATAGGCTTCCAATATATCAATCTTCGCGTCTCGACCATTTAGAGACTCCTCGTCATGTCCGTGATCATATCCGGGACTCCGAACAACCTTCGGTACATCAACATATATAAACTCATAATGAAACTGTCATCGTAACGTTAAGCGTGCGGACCCTACGGGTTCGAGAACAATGTAGACATGACCGAGACATGTCTCTGGTCAATAACCAATAGCGGAACCTGGATGCTCATATTGGCTCCTACATTTTCTACGAAGATCTTTATCGGTCAGACCGCATAACAACATATATTGTTCCCTTTGTCTTCGGTATGTTACTTGCCCGAGATTCGATCGTCGGTATCTCAATACCTAGTTCAATCTCGTTACCGGAAGTCTCATTCTGTAATACATCATCCCGCAACTAACTCATTAGTTGCAATGCTTGCAAGGCTTAAGTGATGTGCATTACCGAGAGGGCCCAGAGATACCTCTCCGACAGTTGGAGTGACAAATCCTAATCTCGAAATACGCCAACCCAACATGTACCTTTGGAGACACCTGTAATGCTCCTTTATAATCACCCAGTTACGTTGTGACGTTTGGTAGCACCCAAAGTGTTCCTCCGGCAAACGGGAGTTGCATAATCTCATAGTCATAGGAACATGTATAAGTCATGAAGAAAGCAATAGCAACATACTAAATGATCGGGTGCTAAGCTAATAGAATGGGTCATGTCAATCAGATCATTCAACTAATGATGTGACCTCGTTAATCAAATAACAACACTTTGTTCATGGTTTAGAAAACATAACCATCTTTGATTAACGAGCTAGTCAAGTAGAGGCATACTAGTGACACTCTGTTTGTCTATGTATTCACACATGTATTATGTTTCCGGTTAATACAATTCTAGCATGAATAATAAACATTTATCATGATATAAGGAAATAAATAATAACTTTATTATTGCCTCTAGGGCATATTTCCTTCAGTCTCCCACTTGCACTAGAGTCAATAATCTAGATTACACAGTAATGATTCTAACACCCATGGAGCCTTGGTGCTGATCATGTTTTGCTCGTGGAAGAGGCTTAGTCAACGGATCTGCAATATTCAGATCCGTATGTATCTTGCAAATCTCTATGTCTCCCACCTGGACTAGATCCCGGATGGAATTGAAGCGTCTCTTGATGTGCTTGGTTTTCTTGTGAAATTTGGATTCCTTTGCCAAGGCAATTGCACCTGTATTGTCACAAAAGATTTTCATTGGACCCGATGCACTAGGTATGACACCTAGATCGGATATGAACTCCTTCATCTAGACTCCTTCATTTGCTGCTTCCGAAGCAGCTATGTACTCCGCTTCACATGTAGATCCCGCCACGACGCTTTGTTTAGAACTGCACCGACTGACAACTCCACTGTTCAATATAAACACGTATCCGGCTTGCGATTTAGAATCATCAGGATCAGTGTCAAAGCTTGCATCAATGTAACCATTTACGATGAGCTCTTTGTCACCTCCATATACGAGAAACATATCCTTAGTCCTTTTCAGGTACTTTAGGATGTTCTTGACCGCTTTCTAGTGATCCACTCCAGGATTACTTTGGTACCTCCCTGCTAGACTTATAGCAAGGCACACATCAGGTCTGGTACACAGCATTGCATACATGATAGAGCCTATGGCTGAAGCATAAGGAACATCTTTCATTTTCTCTCTATCTTCTGCGGTGGTCGGATATTGAGTCTCACTCAACTTCACACCTTGTAACATAGGCAAGAACCCTTTCTTTGCCTGATCCATTTTGAACTTCTTCAAAACTTTGTCAAGGTATGTGCTTTGTGAGAGTCCAATTAAGCGTCTTGATCTATCTCTATAGATCTTAATGCCCAATATGTAAGCAGCTTCACCGAGATCTTTCATTGAAAACCTCTTATTCAAATATCCCTTTATGCTATCCAGAAATTCTATATCATTTCCAATCAATAATATGTCATCCACATATAATATCAGAAATGCTACAGAGCTCCCACTCACTTTCTTGTAAATACAGGCTTCTCCAAAAGTCTGTACAAAACCAAATGCTTTGATCACACTATCAAAGCGTTTATTCCAACTCCGAGAGGCTTGCACTAGTCCATAAATGGATCGCTGGAGCTTGCACACTTTGTTAACTCCCTTTGGATCGACAAAACCTTCTGGCTGCATCATATACAACTCTTCTTCCAGAAATCCATTCAGGAATGCAGTTTTAACATCCATTTGCCAAATTTCATAATCATAAAATGCGGTAATTGCTAACATGATTTGGACAGACTTAAGCATCGCTACGGGTGAGAAGGTCTCATCGTAGTCAAACCCTTGAACTTGTCGAAAACCTTTTGCAACAAGTCGAGCTTTGTAGACAGTAACATTACCGTCAGCGTCAGTCTTCTTCTTGAAGATCCATTTATTCTGAATTGCTTGCCGATCAACGGGCAAGTCAACCAAAGTCCATACTTTGTTCTCATACATGGATCCCATCTCAGATTTCATGGCTTCTAGCCATTTTGCGGAATCTAGGCTCACCATCGCTTCTTCATAGTTCGTAGGTTCATCATGATCTAGTAGCATGACTTCCAGAACAGGATTACCGTACCACTCTGGTGCGGATCTTATTCTGGTTGATCTACGAGGTTCGGTAGTAACTTGATCTGAAGTTTCATGATCAATATCATTAGCTTCCTCACTAATTGGTGTAGGTGTCACAGAAACCGGTTTCTGTGATGTACTACTTTCCAACAAGGTAGCAGGTACAGTTACCTCATCAAGTTCTACTTTCCTCCCACTCACTTTTTTCGAGAGAAACTCCTTCTCTAGAAAGGATCCATTCTTAGCAACGAAAGTCTTGCCTTCGGATCTGTGATAGAAGGTGTACCCAACAGTTTCCTTTGGGTATCCTATGAAGACACATTTCTCTGATTTGGTTTCGAGCTTATCAGGTTGAAGCTTTTTCACATAAGCATTGCGGCCCCAAACTTTAATAGATATGCAAATTTATTCGTATTGCAGAACCGCGGCTATATTTTGAGTGTTCGGACCTCACGATATTTACTATGCTATATGCCTACATGATTGTCTCTTATACGATTGCGATTGACTCTTCTAGTCCAAGCCCCTGCCCCCCCTATCGCCATTTTCTGGCTCCGTCCCTGTACATGCAGGAAGAATAAAAAAGACACCTGCACTGGTTGCATGCTGCTTCGGGGACTTGTCTACATGTACTGCCTGCATGCCAGTTTGCCTACTTTTCAAGCTAACTCAGCAATTGCCGTGCATTGTTGTTATGGGAGTCGAACAAATATCAACCAAATAAGAGGAGCACAAAGAAACATGGTGCTCCGAGATCACGGGACACTACAATCTTTATCTATCAACATGTTATTTTAAGCTACGTTTTAATCAATTGCAGAGAGACACAAAGGAGAGTCGTGCATAGATTTGTAATTTGTGGCAGTTTCTTTGATCGAAATCGACAATGGCCGCCCAAGCTCCTCGTAGAAAATAATACCAGCAAAAGAAAATGTGTGATACTTCAATAACTGTGACATTGTAGCAAGCGATTGACAGACAAAAAGGACAGAGTAGCAGAAAACAATGGCAACCACGACCTCTTCAATGCAGAAATCCTCTGAGCCAAACGTCATTCAAAAACTCCTAGTAGTTCAGACCATCATAGCTCCTATGCAGAGGCCAGCGTGTTTTTGTGTGTGCGTGTTTGTGTTGGGTGTGTGATTCCCAGCTATGTAGAGGCCGGGTGTGTGCTTATTATGTTTGTATCCACTTGATAATCCATTGTGAGACAATAAAGTTTGTAAGAGAATAAGCGTTTCTACTCCCTCGAGGGGAGCCGCGATCTGTATATATTGATGATGGCCGAAGCCAAGCCTTGGCGTACAAGGAAGATTACAAGAAGTTTGAGTAGAATACATAAAAGGAAAGGAGTCGGAGTTTACATGGAACAATATTCTCTAACACCCTCCCTTAATCTTAACTATCTTAGATTAAGATTACTCTTGAACTCCTCAAATGGTCTTGCTGGTAAAGCCTTTGTAAAGCCGTCTGCCACTTGATCCTTAGAGGGAATAAACTGTATTTCAAGTTTCTTTGCTGCAACCCTTTCTCGCACAAAATGAAAATCAATTTCTATGTGCTTTGTCCTTGCATGAAACACAGGGTTTGCAGACAAGTATGTTGCTCCCAAGTTATCACACCATAAACATGAGATACGATTTTTCTTGATCCCCAATTCCTCAAGAAGTGATTCGACCCAAATGATTTCAGTACTTACATTCGCCAAGGACTTGTATTCAGCTTTTGTGCTTGATCGTGACATAGTAGCTTGCTTTCTAGCACTGCAAGAAATAAGATTGGACCCGAAGAACACTGCAAAACCTCCAGTTGATCTTCTATCATCACTGCATCCTGCCCAGTCAGCATCAGAGAATGCACTCACAAGAGAGGAGCTAGAACGTTTGAAATGAAGTCCTGTTCCCATAGTATGCTTCACATATCTTACAATTCTCTTGACAGCTGACCAATGTGCAGAAGTGGGAGCATGCAGATATTGACAAACCTTATTAACAACAAATGAGATATCTGGACGTGTGAGAGTTAAATATTGTAATGCTCCCACAGTACTTCTTTACCTTGTGCTCTCTTCTTCTTGAAGTGGCTCACCTTCATATGCTGAGAGTTTTTCTGAGGAATATAAAGGTGTAGGTACTGGCTTGCAATTCTTCATTCCCATGCGAGACAAAAGCTCAATGATATATTTCTCCTGACTTAACACAATACCATCTTGAGTCTTTCTGACTTCAATCCTGAGGAAGAAATGCAAGTCACCTAGGTCTTTCAAGGCAAACTCTGAGCTCAAGTCATGTAGAAGTGCATTAGTAGCATTTTATGAAGAACTCGCAACTATGATATCATCAATATATATAAGCACAAAGATGACTACTCCAGCCTTGTTATAAGTAAACAAAGACATGTCAGCTTTAGAGGCAATGAAACCAAGATATTTCAACTGTAAGCTTAATCTGGAGTACCATGCTCTGGGTGCTTGTTTTAGACCATAGAGTGCCTTATCAAGCTTGCAAACATACTGTGGTAACTTCTTATCCTCATATCCAGGTGGTTGTCTCATAAACACTTCCTCTTTCAGAACACCATGCAAAAACGCGTTCTGTACATCTAGCTGTCTTAGGCTCCAACCCTTAGATACCGTGATGGCTAGCACAAGTCTGATAGTTGCAGCTTTCACAACAGGACTAAAAGTGTCCTCATAATCAATACCATAACGTTGCTTAAAGCCCTTTGCAACTAGACGTGCCTTATACCTGTCAATGGAGCCATCTGCCTTCTTTTTAATTCTGTACACCCATTTGCAATCGATGATATTTTTGCCTTTTTGGTTTGGTACAAGATGCCAGGTTTTGTTCCTCATAAGTGCAGAATACTCCTCATCCATTGCCTTCTTCCACTTAGGATCGTCAAGTGCACTACTCAACGTTGTTGGTTCTCCTGAAATACACAACATTCCATATGGTATAGTTCCATCTTTTCTTATTTTAGGATTCCGAATACCTTTCTGTAGACGTGTCATAACTCGTGAAGAAGTTGTTGGCTGGATCTCAGGAATACTGGCCACAGAAGATCCTGGCGAGTCTGCATCCGCTGACACAGGAGAATCTGTCGCCTCCTGCGCAGATGATCCTGCAGCCGCTGGTGCGGCCGCCTCCCCGATACGCACATGAGGGCCAACCGCCCGGGCCGGCACAGCAGATCCGCTGCCCGACCGCGGTTGCAGGCGCACGCGAGGCGAGGGGGATCCGGCCCCGCTGCTGGTCCCGCCTGTTGCTGAGGTGGCGGAGCGGGAGTGGCCCTCCCTTGATTCGTTGCCGCAGCTGACAGAGGCGTGATCCGAGGCGGATCTGCTCGCATGATCCGAGGTCTGCACGTGCACAGGAGTTTCAGGTGCCGCCGGATCGCCTTCGTTGTCCGTGCCAGGTTCGTCTTCTTCCTCAGCATGCAATATAGGATCAATTTGATCTATATTTTCAGGATTTTGATCATTTTGAGCCCTGTTTTCTCCAGAGACCTGCACAGGCAACAGAGAGGAGCAAGTACCAGTAGAAATATCGTCACTTTGATTAGTACAATTGTCGCCCCCATGATCAAAGGACCGAAGATGTGAAGGAAGAAGAAGAATCTCCCTGCGAAGAAGTGCACCGGCATTTGGATGAAGTGATACAAGCGGAAACACGGACTCATCAAAAACAACATCTTGGGATATGTAGACCCTACCACTAGGAACATCAAGACATTTGACCCCTTTATGCATGGGACTATAGGCTAAAAAGACACACTTTTTTGAGCGGAAAGCAAGTTTGCGTGTATTGTAGGGTCTAAGGTTGGGCCAACATGCACAACCGAAAACACGAAGAGATGTGTAGTTTGGTGTGACACCAAGGAGTCGTGTAATAGGAGTTTCAAATTTGATAACTTTGCTTGGAAGCAAATTGATAAGATATGTAGCAGTTAATAATGCTTCATCCCAAAATTTAAGTGGCATGGATGCATTTGCGAGCAATGCAAGCCCCATATCAACTATATGACGATGCTTTCTTTCAGCAGATCCATTTTGTTGGTGAGCATGAGGACAAGAAACATGATGTGATATGCCAAGTTTTTGGAAGAAAGAGTTCAATCTTTCATACTCACCACCCAGTCACTTTGCATAGCAATGATTTTAGAGTTCAGTTTGCGTTCAACAAGATTTTGAAAATTGATAAAGACTTGGAAGACATCAGACCGTTTCTTTAACAAATAAATCCAAGTAAATTTACTATAGTCATCAATAAAGCTTACATAATAAGAAAATCTCCCAACTGAAGTAGGGGCTGGCCCCCATACATCTGAAAATATAAGTTGTAGAGGAGCAGTAGACACACTAGTAGAGATGGGATAAGGTAATTGATGACTTTTTGCTTGTTGACACGGATCGCAAACTGACTCAACACTATTCTCATAAGAGAGTTTATTTTTGCTAAGAACGTATTTAACTATGACTAAAGATGGATGACCTAAACGACTATGCCACCTTGATGATGATGGCTTGGTGACAATGTTGGCTTGTTTGTTGGACCATGAAGACGAAGATGATGCTATGAGTGGGTAGAGGCCTCCCACGCACCGTCCTCTAAGAATGACTCTCCTTGTTCTCAAATCCTTAACCAAGAAAAAATAAGGGTAGAATTCTATGAGAACATTGTTATCAAGGGTGAATTGATGAACGAAAACAAGATTTTTTGATGTTTGAGGAACATGCAAGACATCTTTCAAGTGCAAATTTTTCATGGGGTTTTTAACAATTGAACTACCAGTGTGAGTGATATTCATACCAGAACCGCTTGCCGTGCGAATTTGGTCACCTCCGTTGTACTTCTCCCGTGTTGTCAACTTCTCAAGTTCACCTGTAATGTGATTTGTTGTTGCACTGTCGGCGTACCAGTTTGTATCTACGCCATAGGAGACAGCATGCGCCTCCTTCTCTTCCTGATCGTTCTCTTCATAGCGCCACCAGCAAACACGTGCGCCTCCTGGATGGTGCCTGTAGCATATCTGACATTCAGGGTAGTCGTGATGTTGTTCACACACCTACTGCTGTTGTTGTTGTTGTTGTCGAGGGCGTCCTCTGAATCCGCCGCTTCTGTTTGCAGGAGAGGGTTGGCGATCACCGCGGTCACCGCGATCACCACGGCCGTGCCCCCTTCCTCCTTGCCCACGGGATCTGCCGCGGGACTGGCCACGACCTCTATAGACTGCGTTGGCCGATGAATGAAATCCTCCTGAAGACGAATCACCCAGCATCTCCATCCTCTGATCAAAAGCGGAGATCTGAGCAAAGAGGTCGTCGGCGGTGATAGTGTTCTTGACAGCGCCGATCGCCGCCACCACAGAGTCGTAGTCGCGGTCGAGTCCTGCCAGGATGTAGTCCACCATCTCCGGGTCAGAGACGGGGCGCCCAGCAGCAGCCAGTTCGTCCCCAAGGCTCTTCATCTTCGCCATATACGCTGAGCTCGACATGGTGCCCTTCTTGGTGTTGGTGATTGCGATCCTCAGATTGGTGATCCGGGATTGCGATTGCGAGGCGAAGAGATTTGTCACCGTCGTCCAGAGCTCGTAGGTGGAGTCCTTCCCGACGACTTGTGCAAGGATTTCTAGAGACATGGAATTGAGTAGATATGATAGAACCTGTTGATCTTTGGCGATCCAGGGCCCGTACAGAGGATTCGGCTCTAGGGCCGTGGTTTTGTCCGCCTTTGTGACCTCCACCATCTTCGGCGGAGCGGCGTCGGAGTTATCCAGGAGCCCAGTAACCTGCGCACCTCGCAGGGCTGGGAAAACCTGCGTCTTCCAGAGGATGAAGTTTCCTCTTGCGAGCTTCTCTGACGGCGGCGATCCAAGGTTAAGAGCGACACCGGCTGAGGAGGCCATGGAGACGATGGTATGTGGTTTAGGGTTTTGATTTTTGGCTAGATGTATGAGAAGAGGTGGCTCTGATTACCATGTAAGAGAATAAGCGTTTCTACTCCCTCGAGGGGAGCCGCGATCTGTATATATTGATGATGGCCCAAGCCAAGCCTTGGCGTACAAGGAAGATTACAAGGAGTTTGAGTAGAATACGTAAAAGGAAAGGAGTCGGAGTTTATATGGAACAATATTCTCTAACAAAGTTCACCCTTTGTCAAGAAAAAAAAGTTCAAAAGATCATACTCCATATACTATAACAATTTTTGTGCAACCAAAACACGAACTCCTCCGAAATGTCAGTCGTGTTTGCATGTATCAGTGCTCTGTGGTTTCGAACAAATTACAATGCTACCTAGGACTCGCACCTGCCCGTGCTTTGAAATGGAGGACATACAGGATACAGCCGTCTCCTTTCTTGGCGTACTCGACGTAGCAGTTGAGCTGCTCTCCGTCGTCCGCTAAGTCGAGCCCGAGTTGGTCGGTCAGCAACCATCTCGAAGCCCTTGGTCATCTGGTTTGGCTGAGCAGCGCCAGAGCCGCTTTTCCTTGTCCCCTTTTTTCACCACCTCGTGGTGGAAGAATGGCATCCCGAGCAGACATACTCTTTCAGCACAGCTTGCGACCTTGTCCTTCAGATCGTCCAGCTCCCAGCTGGCCTTGCCGGTGCCGCCGCCGCCCCAACACTGCAGGACCCGTTCCACGCAGAGCTTTGCTCAAGCATAGTGTGGGCGTTCCCCAGGACCATCATGCCTGGAAGCCTGCGGCCTTGCGGCGGCGGGCCTCCTCCTCCATCGCCTTCAAGTCCAACCACGCTATCAGCTCCTCGACCAGTGACCTGGCAAAAACATGGCCAGATCATCGACGATGGCGGGGTTGGCCATTGCGACGTCCTCGGCAGAGTCGATTAGAAGTTGGAACCCTCTCACGACGTGCTCCAGCCCCATGCATGGCGAGGGCATCAGTATGGAGGTCATCTCTTTCGGTCCATGGCTGCACTGATCGATCAGCTTCTTGACGAAGACAAGCTGTTCTCTCCCTACATGTTGCTGACAGACTCGATGATGTACCCTGCAAAGCAGTACTCATGTATGATCAGGAGTGCATCAGCCATACTATAACTCGTAATCATATATCACGCATTCTGTACAAGCAGTTCAGCAATTGCATCCATTCTGGGTGCAGTTTACAAAGAGGGAGGGAACCTGAGAAGAATAGAGGTGAGTACCTCGTTTTCTCGCAAAAAAAGAGCACCTCGTTGCAGGCGGGAGCGACGGGAAAACTGCGTCACTACTGGAATTTTCCTCTTTGCCGAGTGTTAGGATCTTTGCCGAGTGCATTATGTCGGACACTCGGCAATAATATCTTTGCCGAGTGCTTAACTCGGCAAAACTGCAAAACTCGGCAAATAGGCACTTTGCCGAGTGTCGTGGACAAAACGCTCGGTAAAATAACAAAACTCGGCAAACAGGGCTTTGCCGAGTGCTACACTCGGCAAAAAGGGGTCTTTACGAGTGTCACACTCGGCAAAAGGGTGTCTTCGCTAAACTGCACGGTTTTGGTTGTAGAGGTTGCATACGACCTCGGATGAAGATGGTCCAAAAATCAAAGTTGTTCATTTTGAGGAGACGGACAATTTCCGTGTTGAAAACCTTTTCATTTCAGGCCATATTAATTACACTTTTTGGCCTGCCGAGTATTTATATAGTCTCAAATGACCAAGGTTATGGCCATATTAATTGGATAGTTTATTATAATGTTCCCAAATTAGACACATAGGTGCATCTTGACATTACAAACAATGTTGCCAAATAGAGTTTCCTACTTTTTTCTATAAAAATCAATTTTCATTTTCTAAGTGTCAAAAATGGGTGTTTTCTGTGAAGCAAGTACAAAAATCGAGGTGCAAAATGGCATCACTCCAATTATCACAGTAAGTAGACCATATTTTATGCACAATTCCCAAGTTTCATGGATTTTCTAGTTTTCTAGCTATTCGCACATTTAAATGACTTTATGTCATTTTCCCGAAAGTAATTCAAATTTGAACTGCAAGTATGTGATAGCTTAGTCATAAAAGTTAGCAAAAAAGGTTTTTAGGTACAGAAATAGTCATTATATGGGAGAACCACTTGATTTTTGAGAGATTCAACCCCTTGTGATGAATAGCCATGTCGACCATTTTAACCCCATTTTGGGAAAAATGAAAGAAAAAGAATACAACTTCAAAAAATGCAATCCTTTCACATGGAGTGCTTTTATGTGTATTAGTTGCAAGGAAAAATACCAAACTTTCAATATAACAAATTTGAAAAAAAAAATCCTTCACAAAACGGACTATCATGTATGAACATTAATGGCTTTCAACTTAAAGGACCAAGGTGATGGTCATATTCATTGCATAGACTATTATAATGTTCCCAAATTAGACACATAGGCGCATATTGACATTACAAACAATGTTGCCAATTAGAGTTTTCTACTTTTTTGGATAAAAATTTAATTTTCATTTTCTAAGTGTAAAAAAATGGGTGTTTTTTGTGAAGCAAGTACAAAAATGGGGGTGCAAAATGGTACCACTCCAATTATCACAGTAAGTAGACCATATTTTATGCACAATTCTCAAGTTTCATGGATTTTCTAGTTTTCTAGATACTTTCACACATTTAAATGACTTTACGTCAATTTCCCAAAAGTGATTCAAATTTGAACTGCAAGTGTGTGATAACTCTGTTATAAAAATTAGCAAAAAAATATTTTTAGATACACAAATAGTCATTATATGGGAGAACTACTTAGGGTTTTGAGAGATTCAATCCCTTGTGATGAATAGCCATGCCATTTATTTTGACCCCATTTTGATAAAAATGAAACAAAATGAATACAACTTCGAAAAATACAATCCTTTCGCATGGAGTCCTTTTATGTGTACTAGTTGTGAGAAAAAATACCAAACTTTTCATATGACTAATTTGGAAAAAAAATCCTTCACAAAACGGGCTATGTCTACGAATATTCATGGATTTCAAGTCAAATGACTAAGTGATGGCAATATTCATTGCATAGTTTAAGTATAATGTTCCCAAACTTGGTGCCTCAATGCATCTTGTTATTACAAACAATGTTGCCAAATAGAGTTTCTAACTTTTTTTGTAAAAATAAGTTATTTTCCATTTTCTAAGTGTAAAAAATGGCTATTTTTTATAAAGCAAGCACAATAAACAAAGTGTAAAATGGCACCACTTCAATTTTCACAGAAACTATACCATATTTGATGGACCATTCCCAAGTTTTACAAACTTTCTAATTTTTTCTGACTATTACCGAGTGTTACGCTCGGTAAAAGTCATCCTTTTTTCTGATTGGTTGAGAGAAAGCACATTTTCAACCAATCTCAGAACAGACACAGATCGATGATGTGGCGTGGTGGCAGCTACACATCTCATTGCCCTCTCTTCTATCTCTCTCTCTCTCTCCCCCTCTCTTCTAAATCACGAGCATGTGTACATCGGCATCTCATTTTCTCATCTCTCTCCTTATCTTCTCTCACGGCCACCACCGGCGGGCGGCGGCCGACCACCAGCACCGCCGCGACATCGCGAGCGCGCCATGGAGGACAAGGCCCGCTGACATTCGTCTCCTCCGGCCGCTGACCTCGCCCTTCCGACGACGCGCCAGATCGGCCGGTACGTCCAGGTCGTGCGGGACGACCCACCGGACTCCCGCCTGCACTCGCTCGCCTCCGCCGTCTTTGCTCCTCTTCCCGGCCTAGCTGTTGTTCCTCTTCCGCGGCTCCTTCTCTTCTTCGACCAAGCAAACAGCAGCACCAGCGGTGCAGCTAGCTAGCTAGCTAGCACGCTGGTGTGTCTAGCTAGCTAGTACGCCGATGTTGTGGCTAGCCGGTGCACTAGCAGCTCAGGAAGACAACAAGGATCAAGAGCAGCAACAGCGCGCGCGACAAGCAGCAGCGGGCGCGCGATGGCAAGCAGCAGTAGCGGTCGGCGCCTGCAGTTGACCGTCAATGGATCTCGGTGTTAAACTATGTATAGCTTCTGTATTTGTGTACGTATATTGTACCTACTAGTACAAATGCCCGTGCGTTGCAACGGGCGATAAAATTAGTAAAATCCAGTCCTTGTGTCGTTCTGCAACAATTTTTATATTCAATTTTGACGAGTGTCAGTAAACATGTATCCTTAAGTATCACTTTTCAGTAAAAGCCTCCCTAACATCGTTTGTCGGGATGTATTTCAGGTCCACACTTTCATCCGATGATAATGTAGTGGTGTATGGAATGGTCTTTCAATTTTTTAAAAGTTTAGAATAACACTACTTTTTCATTTTCAGAAAAATTATTTCAAATTTTAATATTTTTAAATCCATTTATTTTACTACGACTGACAATTTGCACCATTTGGGCTTGGACGAAACATAAGGACTTGGTATACATAACACACACACTCTCAAAAAAAGTTGTGAATATTTCTCAAGAAACAGATGAGAATAATAAGATTTAATAACAACTTATGATGATGAGATATTGTAATAATTCCAACTCAGTTTTCATGAAAGTTTGTAAAACTTCGAAATATTTGAACCTCTGTTAAATCCTAGTCAGAAAAAAATCTATATGCTGAAACTAAAATTGTTTTTGTGTGAGTAACGATAAAATAGGGAAAAAAACTAAAAAAGAGAAACACACTGAAGAGGCAGCCCCGGCCCATCTTTATCTAAGCCCACTATACGTAGTCGGCACACTCTCAACGCCAGCCTCTTCCATTGCTCTTTCCCTAGCAATGGCACTCTTCTGCCTCCCCGATCTGCCTGAGAGCCTCCTGCACGCGGCGGACTTATTCTCATCTGCCTCAGCTCGCCGTCCTCCTGCTGTCGCACAGCGGCGCGACTACCACGACGCCGCTCGCTTCCCTCCTGCCGACCTCCTCTCCTCCCAGTTCTCTGTAGTGCGCGTCCTCCACGCCGACCTCGCGTGTGCGCCGCCTGCCCCTTCACACCAACGCCGCCACCTTGCCGCCGTCCCGGCGAGCCACCAGACAGCTGCCGCTGGCCTCTCCATTCTCCGTCGCGCCTGTCTACCCTCCGCCTCCCCTTGCTTCCGTGACGTGGCCTCCAATATTGCAAAGGTAATTCCTGCAATTTACCCTCTTCTCTCTTCTCTTCCCCATTCTGATTGCAATGGAGATTAATTAATTACATCATGGATCTAATTTAGTGTTTTATAACCGATTTGGTCTCAGTTGGTAGATTTAGTGGGAACCTCACCTCAATCGATGATAGTTCAACTGTCTCTGCTCCAAATCTGCAGGTCTCTGCTCCAAATGTCTGCTGAGCATCTTCTTCAATGAGCCAAAATCAATCGCTTGGTGCAGTTCCAGTTTGTGCTTACTATACAATACTAATTTCTAAGAGGCTACATCTCAAGAAGGTACACATTTCTCTGCCACCAGTTTCTGCAGGCCCGTCTGCCTGTTTCAAGCACACTAACTTCTTTGTATGCTCTAGGTCTGAATAACACTGTGTAGTATTTGAACAAATTTTAAACCAATGTTAGTAGCAAACCAAAAGCATCAGCCTCGTCTTCACATAGTAGGTTCAAATCAGTCTGGTTGATACAGCAATCCAGAGCCACAATATAGTATGAAAAAAGGACTGCAAGTTGCAAATGCAAGTATACATGCTCAGAGGTGCTAAATTTGCACACATAATTTGCACAATCATAATGGAGATCATCAATGTGATCAAAATTTAATCCATGTATTAATTGGACACATCATAAAGAAATAACTATGAATGAGTGAGTGGTTCCAGACATGAAGATATGCTCCTTGAAGATGCTGAAGTAGTTTCAAATTCTAACTCCGAAGTTGACTTTTGGATTCTTATGTAGAATCAATGGTTCTGTAGAATTGAAATAATGAATGTAAGGTTAGAAAATTAGCAATGTAATGTGAAACTTAAATGCGTAAGTTGTTAGTAAATGAACTTACAAATTTTGAAAAAAGATTTCAAAGGTTGCATTACCTATTTGGTGAGGACTTCTGTGTAGACAATATTTTTTGTGTATGCCCTGTTTGTACTAATTGTTTGATTATTCCTCTTTTTGTCCTTCTTTGTATTTGTGCCTTTTGTACCGATCTTCTTATTATTTCCCGTCTTCTTCTCCTTCGTTTTGTTCTCCTTTGTGTCTGTGTCTCCTGCACTGATCTTCTTATCCGTCCCCTTGTTCTCATCATGTGTTGCTGTTAATACTTTTATGTTTGATGTCGAGGTCGCTCTAGAAAGAGCGACATATAGTTGACCATGTGAGAAAACCGGTTCAGGCAGGTAGACACCGACATTTGGTATTGTCTGACCTTGTGATTTGCTTATTGTCATTGCAAAACTTAGTCTCACTGGAAATTGTTTCCTCTTGAAATTGAACGGGAACATGTCGTCGTCAGATGGGCATAATGGTATCCGTGGCAAGAAAACTCGCATTCCAGAGTGCTGCCCTACTACAATCTCTGCATCAATTGCATTTTTCTGGAATCCACGCACGACCAATCTTGTGCCATTGCAGAGTCCATTAGCGGGGTCAATATTCCTCAGTAGTATGATTGGACAATTTATTTTCAGCTTTAGCATATGTGGAGGCAGTCCATTTGGGGTGAGGGTGTTTAGGAATTCTGGTGGATAGTAGTTATGTGGGTCGTCTTCTACAGAGTCGAAGCTGTGGTACACCATCTCCTCTCCTTTGAAGCGATCAATCATTTTTAGGTTTATTCTGTCTACAGAGTCGTTCCTTGTGGATAAAATTGCTCTTGACGTGATGTATTTTGGATCTTTTAGGGAAGCATTGTCCATTCCGTAGACACTGTCGATGAGTCTATCCAGGCCATTATCATCCGTCTTATTTGGCACGCATATACTTGCAGGTAGAAGTATTTCACTATCATCATTTGTCTCCTCGGTTCCGTTTCCAATGCGTAGTAGGTATTCTGCGAACCACTTGTCATTTTGAGCCCTCATGTTGTGCACAAGCTTCAATTGACGCATGGAATTCCAGAGCTTGGACCTGCATAGTGATGCATCTACTATCTGGGCTCTTGTTCCCTTTCGAACAACGGGGAGCACTTGCCTAAAGTCTCCTCCAAATACGACTGTTTTTCCACCGAATGGAAGATCTGGTCTGTCCATTATGTCCCGCATGCTTTTGTCTAGCGCCTCCACTGTCTGCCTCTTAGTCATAGATGCTTCATCCCAGATTATTAGTGATGCTGCTTGGAGTAGCTTGGCTGTCCCACTTTGTTTTGTGAATCCACAAATAGCTCCATCATCTATTTTTAGTGGAATCTTGAACCTCGAGTGTGCGGTCCTCCCTCCGGGCATTATGGAAGCAGCAACACCGGAAGTGGCCGTCGCCACAGCAATCTTGCCTTGTCCGCGTATTGTGGCCAAGAGTGCCCTGTAAAGAAAAGTTTTTCCTGTGCCTCCCGGTCCATCGACAAAGAATAAGCCTCCTCTTTGGCGGTCAATTGCGTGTAAGATTTCATCATAGGCCTTTCTCTGCTCGTTGTTTAGGTTTCTATGTAAAGTTGCGTCCTCCGGGTCCACCTCGATTGAGGTCTCCTCGATGATCTCCCTAGGTACGTCGTCTGCCGTCTCATGTTGTTTCTCGATCTCTGGAAGAGGAAATGATTTTATGTCTTTTCCCATTGAGTGCAACATGTCTCTGATATTTCTAAGCACCATCTGTTCGACCGTGTGCTTGCATTTGCAGTTTCTGTTGTAGTCTTCTGACATTGACTCAAGGTGTTTGTTCCAGAGGCTACGGACGTTGCTAGGCTCGCAAAACACCAGGATTGTCGCGAATAGCCTTCGTAGCGATGATGGCATTCGAAACAACTCCGCTTCTGTCATGCAATCATCCAATGTGTTGTCTGCCTCAATGAGCCCCCGTTTTTCTGCAGCTTCACGGAAGGTTGGCATTAGTTGTGCTTCAACTGTTCTTAGGTCTTCGTAGCTGGTGGCGCCTGTCACATGGTTTAGGAGAACTCGAAGATAGTATCGTTCTCCTTCAGCCGGGTGTGCTGAGACGATTCTGCCAACCTGGAACAGAGCGGCCCGTTTTCTCTCTTGCCAAAACTTCCCGCGTGTTTGCCAAGTATAATATTCCGGGAAGTCTCTGTATAGTATGCCTCGTGCTTTCTCATGTAAGCTGTTTGCATGAAAGTACGCTGTCAACATTGATATATCTGTGCCTTCACGGTCGATAACATTCTTTATTTTTTCTTTGCCATGATATGAAACCATGTGCATATTTGGGAGATGCAGCTGTAGTTGCAAGACTGGCGGGTGCATTTTGCTTAGTTCGAAGCCATATATTCTCCACAGTGCTTCTGGTGGCGTCACCCAGCGTGCGTCTCGGTATTGTTGAATCTCGTCGATTTCGGCTTCATTTGCTTTGTCAGTTACAGATACAGATGCTCGATCATGACCCTTGTAGATGTACTTGAATAGGTACTTAACGGCTTTAATGCTTGAGCATATCTCAACATTTATGTGGCAGTTGAACATCCTTAATAGATAAGGGTTGTAAGGAACCACCCACCTGTTATCCAGTTTGCAATTTCGGACCGTTTCAGTCCGACCGTCATTGCGTCTCTTATATATTGGGTCGGAGTCCTTGCCTTGAATCGTAGTTTCGGTAAATGGCCTTGGGTAATTGTTCTTGCATGACGAACGATTCTTTGTGCATGGACATAATTTATTCAATGCACCACAAGGACCATGCATCATATGTTTGATTACCATTTTGTAGAGTTCTGGGTACTTGTGCTTGTTAGGGAGCTCAGCGGAGATGATTCTGTCATACTGTTCTGGACATGTGTACTTATATTTTCCGGTCATGATCAGCAAAAAGTGAGCATGTGGCAATCCCCTCTTTTGGAATTCTACAACATATGTATATGCCTTAACCTTTCCGAGAATGGCCTTCTGAAATAGTTGCTTCTTCATTTCTTCTAGCTTCGCCCTGAAAACACGAACTACAATATCTGGGCGATCTTGTGGTGTTTGCCCGGATTGTAGTTCACGTGTGATCTCGTCCCAATTGGGGTTGCAGGTCATTGTGAGGAATATGTCTGGCTTTCCATATTTTCTAACCGAAGCCATAGCATCTAGATACCGGCGAAGTTTATCGCGTGGTCCTCCAATAAATGATGATGCAAGTACCCTCTGTTTTCCGACTGCGTTTCCCTTTTCTTCTCCAGCTTGAATGCTGTCTAGAAGGCCTTGATATAGATCTGCCCTTATTTCCTTTTGATGATGCCAGATGTAATCTAGTCTAGAGCTTTCAATCTTGATGTATGTATCTACAGCAAACTGCTGGAAAAGTCGTCCGCCATGCAATATTGGGTTGAATATGTTTGGCCGTGTATGCAATTTATAGCAATAGTATTCTTTCATCGTTACCCACAGGCCATTGACTGAATCTGTGCAAATAATGAAAAGTTAGTTGCATATATATGTAGAAATGTTTGGTATATGTAAATTTAATTTTGGATAGAACAATGTCTGAAAATTTACCTGGTTCATCATCATCATTGATATCATCAGCATCAATACCTTCCTCTCGTGTATCCTTCTTTGGGATTTTCCTATGCCAACCCAGCTCAGCTCTTGGAAAGAACAAAGGGTACGACAATGGATCATAACACCCATAATATGATCGAATGTGCTCTATTTCGTTGTTGTTCCCATGTAGTATTACACTCTTGTCATAAGTATCTCTTCTTTCATTTCCTTCAATCCACACTGCAGCTACCTCTGAATTGATTGGTGCATTGTAAGTTCTCTGGTCCAATCTTTGGTCAAGGTTCAATATGAGTCTGTAGTCCTCAAGGTTCTGGGATTGTCCCAAACTCCTAAACTGTTGAGAGTATGGGTTATCGCGTAGAATGTCGGTTATTATTCGAATCACCTGCTTGTCTTGCTCGTACATTTCCTCGCGGCAACGGCGGTACCGATGCTCCAAGCTTGGATCATCATCGTAGAAGTATAGCTCCAGATGCTTTGGATCTGAGTGACTGTTACCGAATGAGTGTATATTATGGTAGATTTGACCATGTGCTCGAAACGTGTATATACCAGATGTTCGTATGTCGGTTGTTTCTTTATCAAGGTTGCAGTATAAAGTAGTAAACGAGAAGTGTCCATTGAAAAATCTTATATTGTTCCGAAAATGTCTTGCATCAGAGTCGTTGCTTGTCCAAAGTCTCTTGAGCTCAGGTGGTGTATCTGGATTGGCTAGTCTTATCTTTCCTTTTCTGCAGCATAGCCCCTTAGTTTCATTCTTGAATTTTGTTGCATGGCAGAAGCTGCAATTTGGTACCGTTTTGAGCACATGTGTGTTCTTCGGTATGTTGCTATGGACGAAATCATACGGGTCGGAGTTGTGAAATTCATCATCTTCTGTGATTTCGATTTCCACTTCTCTTTCCCATTCTAGTTTGTTTTGTAGCATCAAAAAATTAGTATAGGGTCAATATAAGATGCAAATATATTTAAATTGTACTGAGCATACCTTGACCCGAAAACATGTATTCGTACTCGTTTGTGTCTTCTTCAAATATGACTTTATCATAACCGTGATCCTCATTGTAAATTGATTGTGTTGGTGCATCTACCACTTTGATGATTGCATTTCTCTCACATATTACTTCATCATTACCTGTGTAGTAATTTTTTATTGTCATACACACACATACATATAATCTTTGTATTGGATAATAGTATATATGATATTGGTAATCTTACCGTGATCATCATTATATAATGATTGTATTCGTGCATTTACTTCTTTGATTGTTGGCAACATTGAAGAGGGAATGTCGTCCCACGAAGCTACATTAGATGTTTGTGTTGGGGCATCCACTTCTTTGATGCTTGGAAACATTGATGAGGGGATGTCTGTCCAGAAAAGATGATTAGTTGTCCAGACATGTGTATATCTATTTTGAATGACAGTCTATTGTATAAAATTTAGAGTATTACCGTAAATCATGACTTCTGGTTGCTGTAGAGGTTCTGTGTCATTGTTGCCGGTTTCCGTCATGGAAGCGTCTTCAGAAGCAGTTTTCGGCCGTCTTGTCATGAATTCTTCGTTACGACGGTGTAGCAATGCTTGTCTTTCTCCTGGCGTCACATGTTTTTTGTGTTTTACAGGAAAGTTAGAAGTACTAACTTCCTGTTCGGTTGCAATATATGCAGGGTTCTCCATTGCAATTGAGTCTTTGCTTGCTGTGTTGCGCTTCAACTCATTTATATTTTCTATTCTAGCTTTCTTTTGTGTTGGCTCCATATTTGCATATATCTGCCTTTGTTGGGCGCATATTTTTTCTTTCTTTTGTTGATAGGCTTCACGGCGCTTTTTGAGTTTTTTCTGTTTTTTTTCATCGGTCATCTGTGCATTGTGCTCTGCTATTTTTTCTTTCTGTTTTTGATAGGCTTCACGGCGTTTTTTGAGTTGCTCCTGCCTCTTTTCATCGGTCATCTGTGCATAACGCTATCTGTCTCTTTTTCTTCTTTGTTCCTTAGCATCCATTACTGGAGATTGTCAGAAATGCCTGCCTGCATGAGATTTTTCAATTATAAGTAATTATTATTTATTTATTCTTCAAACAACACTGACATTAGCAAGTGCAATGCAAACAAAGGAATTATATATTTCTTCTGGGGAAATCTTTGAGGCTGTTCAGACTGTATTGATATTGTTTGCACTCCCTTTTTCATAGCAGAAATAGAATGTCCTACAAGTCTGAATTGTTACTTTCAGTATCATTGACCAATGATCTGTTGCACATGTTTTGATCAGGGTGTAGGGGCATACAGGTGAGTTGAGAAGCGCGCACAGACAGAGCAAACAACCCAGACTGAAAAAGGGGAGAATTTGGTATGGCTATAGGCGAATCTAGCTGCTAGAAGTTCAAACTATATTTGTGTTAGTTTACTTTTCCTTTCTCATAGAAGAAACAGACTGCCTAAAAGTAAAGTTTCTGCTATCTTCATCGTAAGAGTCATTGACCTATGTGATATGTTCTGTCAAATTAACATACTGCTGCCAAGTATGTGCCTTTGGCTCTATTTAATGAAAACGGGATGCAAATTTGTCATGCATGGAAACAGATAAGAAAAGTACCTGATGTAAACCTGACTTGTCAAACAGCTTACTTGAATTGAAGCTCACAAGGCACGTGTGAAACTGATTCTGGTTAATTGAACCAAAGAACGGGATTGTGTGAGAATCAGCGTGGACATATGGGTGTATTTGTAGCACCAACTGTGCCTTATCTCAAGTAGGTTTCGGACTGTTGTACCTCTCTTTTATAAGCGTGTTCACTTTTCAGTTCCCGTGTATACCTTTTTGGTGTTATTTTGATGCAGAGTCGGACAAGGTTAAGACGTGCCTCTTTTTTTTGAGAAACCTGCCTTTTTTTCAATCGTATAGGAAGGGAGTACTGAGCCGAAATACCCAGCATAGTGCAGCGGCCCAAACGAACTCCTGGCCCGGGAAGGCGCTTTGTCCGTGGCTTGTTGACCTGCTCTTTGTGCAGGAGGCCCAGCACCCATCAACGGACTTAAAGCAACGGACTTAAAATTGAGATCAGCCCTTTAGTACCACCTCGTCACCTCGTACGTGACTTTAGTACCACCTCGCCATCTCGCACGTGACCAAAACTAATGGTAGAAAAAAAATCAATTGCGGGACGAAACTAAGAATATCACCTTGCTTTAATAGTAGGTATAGAGGTATAGATATAGATTGCAACAGACTCATTATATATATGAGATAAGCCACCTCTAGAGGGTTGAGCTGGTTTCCCTAAATCATTGTCTTACATGGTAACAGATCTAATTACGACCCACGCTTCCGCAAAACCCTAACCCCGCCGCCGCCCCCTCCATCGCGCCGCCGCCGCCGCCGCCATGTCGGGTGCTGCCGCCTCCAGCTCCTCCTCTGCCGGGTTTCTCCCGGCCTCGCTCGCCACCCTCCTCTCGCTCCCGCTTGACTTGGCCACGATGCGGCCGCCACAGCTCGGGACCAGGAGCGTTGGCTCGTTTTTCTCCAACAACTCTCCGGCTCCTTCATCGCCGGGGCTTGCGCTGACGGTTCATACGTCGAGCGCCTCTTCACCCGCCCCATCGTCCGGCGTCATCGCGCCTCTGGCCTTCGTGCCCGAGGCCACCTCGTCGGCTGTCACGGCGGGCCTCATGCCATCCGCGCCTCAGGCGGGATTCACTCCGGCAGTGCCCGTTGCCTCCCTCTACGGGGCATACTCGCCGCCGCCCGCGGGTTCCAATCCCGTGGTCCCGCCCGCGCCGCTCGCCCCTGCCCCCATGGCGTACGCGCCTTCGGCAGGTGCCTCCACGGGATCGTTGCCTCCACCGTTTCACTTCGGCAACCTCATCACCGTCAAGCTCTCGTCCGACAATTATATCTTCTGGCATGCGCAGGTTCTTCCGCTCCTTGGGAGCCACTACTTGCTTGGCTACGTCGACGGCACTTTTCCTTGCCCTCCTGCGCTGGTGGACAGCGTGAACGGCCCGGTTTACAACCCGACACACTGTGTCTGGACGGGGCAGGACCAGGCGAAGCTCTCCTTCATCCAGGGTTCGCTCACTCCGGTTGTTGCCGGGCTCATCGTCTTCGCGAAGACTTCTCATGAGGCTTGGACCATCCTTGAGCGCTCTTTTGCGTCACAGTCGCAAGCCCGGGTCAGTGCCCTCCGTCGCGAGCTTGGCGCATGTGAGAAGCTTGATTCCACGGCAACGGAGTTCTACAACAAGGTCAAGGCTCTTGCTGACACATTGGCATCCATTGGACAGCCGCTTACCGATTCTGAGTTCAACTCCTTCATTGTCAACGGCCTCGACGAAGAGTATGATGGCTTAGTTGAGATCATTAATGAGCGTGGAAACACGACCCCCATGATGGCGCATGAGGTCTACTCTCGGCTTCTTCTTACTGAGCAGCGCATTGAGGCGTGTCGTGCCAACCGCAGTTGCGGCTCCTCCTCCGCCAACGCGGCCTACCGAGGTGGTTGCCCCTCCGGCGGCGCCCAGTCCTCCGCCTCAGGCAAGGGGCCCGCGCCGCTCCCTCCGCCCTCATCCACCCCCACTCTGACGCTACCTGGTGATGAGGGTCGGCGGGTCTGCCAGCTCTGTGGTCTTGACGGACATTGGGCCTCCAAGTGCCATCGTCGTTTTCAGAAGAGTTTCCTCGGTCTCGGCAACGATGGCAAGGATACGCGCAACACTGCGCATCAGGTGGCTATGGCCGACCGCCCGGCACCGCAGAAGCCTCAGGGCCATACTCAGTCCTACGCCATTGATTCGCACTGGTACATGGATTCTGGTGCGATGGAGCATCTGACGAATGAGATGGGGAAGCTTCATCCTCGCGAGCCCTATCATGGTTCCGATAAGATCCACACCGCTAACGGAGCAGGTACGCACATCTCCCATATTGGTCAAGCATCCCTTCTCACTAGTCATGCCACTAGGAGGCTTCAGCTTCATGATGTTCTTAGAGTACCATCTGTGACGTGTAATCTCCTTTCAGTTCCTAAATTCACTTATGACAATAATGTGCTTTGTGAATTTCACCCGTTTGATCTTTTTATTAAGGATCGGGACACGAGGGCCGTTCTACTTAGTGGGCGTCTCTACCAGGGCCTTTACCGTCTGGAGCATCCTGGAGTCTCTCAGGTTTTCAGTGGAGTTCGCGTCTCGTCGTCACAGTGGCATGCTCGTCTTGGTCATCCTGCCGCACCTATCGTTCGTCATGTTTTGCATCGTCATGAGCTTCCTAGTGTCTCTAGCAATAATGATGTAGCAGTGTGTGATGCTTGTCAACAGGGGAAGAGTCATCAACTTCCTTTTTCGGAGTCTAGCCGTGAGGTGAAACATCCTTTAGAACTTGTTTCTTCGGATGTATGGGGCCCTGCCCAAACTTCTGTCAGTGGTCATAACTATTATATTAGTTTTGTGGATGCTTACAGTCGTTTTACTTGGCTCTATCTTATTAAGCGTAAATCTGATGCGTTTTATATTGTCGTTCAGTTTCAAAAATATGTTGAACGTCTTCTCAAGCATAAAATTGTTCATGTTCAGTCGGACTGGGGTGGCGAGTATCACAACCTCAACTCCTTCTTCCAGTCGCTTGGGATTGCTCATCGTTTAGCATGTCCACATACTCATCAGCAGAATGGTTTCGTCGAACGTAAGCATCGTCATATTGTTGAGACTGGTCTCACTCTTTTGGCCCATGCATCGGCTTCTTTCCGGTTTTGGAGTGATGCTTTTACCACTGCTTGCTTTCTTATCAACCGTACTCCCACACATGTTCTCAACATGAAGACTCCCCTCGAACTTCTCCTTAATGAACAACCCGATTATATTTTCTTTAAAGTATTTGGGTGTGCTTGCTGGCCGCATCTTAGACCCTATAATAAACGCAAGCTGGAATTTATGTCTAAAAAGTGTGTCTTTCTTGGCTATAGTTCCCTTCATAAATGTTACAAATGTCTTCATGTTTCCACTAATCGTGTCTACATTTCTCGGGATGTAGTGTTTGATGAGCGTATCTTTCCGTTTGCCAATCTACCTGTGTCCACAGATGCTCCTCCGTCCATGCATTCATCCTCTCTTGCCTCTGACCAAATTTGATGATGTTGCATACTCTCCTGTGTTATTGCCTAACCATGGTGCAGGAACCGGACATGGGGCTCGTTTGGAGCTTTTGGAGGACTCCCCATCATCATCGCCGCCGCCCTCTGTTGTGCACGTCGATCACACCGCGACGTTGCATGGCCTCGATCTATGTGCCCATGCACGCTCGGTGGATGCACCTGAGGCACCGGCCTCGTCTCCCGCGGCTCGGCCCGCTACGCCGGCCTCGCCTGCAGCTCGGCCCACTACGCCAGCATCGCCTGGGGCTCGGCCTGCTACGCCGGCATCGCCCGTGGCTTGGTCCGCTCCACCGGCCTCGCCCGCGGCTCTGTTGGATAGCTCACTGGCAGGTTCTGGATCCACCGAGCCATCTGCCACGATGGAGGACCTGGTTCCATCGTCTGGCTCCTCGTCGCCCAGGCCCGCGCTGACTGCTTCCTCGACCTCGACGGCTCCTGTGTTACGTCCATATACACGCAGTCGCAGTGGTATTTTTTGACCAAAGGAACGTACGGATGGTACTGTTGCTTGGTTGGCAGCATGTCTGGCTACTGCTATTGCGGATCCGTCTTCTGAGCCCCGCTCGTATCAGGCTACCATGCGTGTTCCTCATTGGCGAGAGGCTATGGAGCAGGAGTATCATGCTCTTCTTCGTAACGAGACATAGACTCTTGTTCCTCCCCCACCACGGGTTAATGTTATTGACTGCAAGTGGGTGTTTAAAGTGAAGAAGCACTCGGATGGATCTATTTAGCGTTATAAAGCGCGCCTTGTTGCCAGAGGATTTGGGCAGCGCTATGGTCTTGATTACGAGGACACCTTCAGTCCCGTTGTCAAGCCTACCACCATTCGGCTTCTTCTTTCTCTTGCTGTCACTCGCGGTTGGTCTCTTCGTCAACTTGATGTGCAGAATGTCTTTCTTCATGGTTTCTTGGAGGAAGAGGTTTATATGCGACAGCCGCCTGATTTCTCTAATCCTGATCGTCCTGATCACATCTGCCGTCTCACCAAAGCGCTCTATGGTCTGAAGCAAGCTCCTCGTGCCTGGCATGCTCGTCTTGCCTCAGCTCTTCGTTCTCATGGGTTTGTGTCGTCCACTGGAGTACTCCGTTCTATATATAGAGTCCAAACGACACTGCAAGTCCGTGATCCTGAAACGAAAACCTGATCTAAGCCGCCCCAACTCGTCCCGTTCCAGCCGGCGACCATGCCGAAGGCCGCACGGTCGCGAGCGACGCCCCTCCATGCCGGGCTCCCGGATGATATCATCATATGGGAGATCCTCGTCCGCCTGCCACCTGAAGCCCTACTCCGTTGCCGCTCCGTCTGTCGCGCCTGGCACTGCATCACCTCCACCCGTGACTTTCTCCTCGCCCACCACGCCCGGCAGCCCACCCTCCCTATTCTCCGCGGCGACAACAGCATTGGCGCTGGCCGCTACTGCCTAGACATCATCCCTTTCGACCACCGGGACACCGCCGACCAGCGCCGGTTCGTCACGCGACTTGGCAATGACTTCTACCATCTGGAGGCCTCCTGTGATGGCCTCCTCAATCCTCATCCTCTCCATCCAGAGAAGCCACTTCTCCATCTGCAACCCGGCAACACGTGAGTGTGCTCGCCTCCCCATGCTTTCTGGCTTCACGATGTTGGGGATGTATACACATAGCCCAATCAGCGAGTACCGGCTATTGTTGTACTCGACCTCTAGGTCATCGTATGATGATGGCTCCTACATCTTCACATTAGGCTCGGACCAACCACCGAGGCACATAGGAGGCCTGGAAGAAAAGAAGTTGATAATGTGGGCCCCTAGACCTGTATTGTTCCGTGGTAGCCTCCATTGGAACTCAATGGAAGATGGGAGCAGAAGCAACATGATAATGGTATTCAACACCACTGCTGAGTCATTCAGAGAGATGCCTGCTCCGGTTGTTTTTTGTGGCGTTGACCTGTTTGAGATGGATGGAATGCTAGCTATGTCTAGTTTTAATGATGTAGCGACAACCATTGATATCTGGATGATGCAAGACTACGAAAGTGAGGTCTGGGCCTTGAAATGTCGGGTTGAATTGCTGGTTACAAATCTCGGTGCGCAGTTTGGAATATATACCCAATACCGGAATGTTGTGGCCACGTCTTGGGATGGTGAAGTGCTCGTGCTGGCCAAATTTGAGGATAGGCTACTTCAGATTGACATTCATGGCAAGTTGGTTGCTAGTTTCCATTGCAGAGGCCTTGATTTTAGTTGACTTCGGCTCAAACAAACTTTAGTTCGACATACTTTTTTCCTGACACTAGAAAATGCTTTGCCTTTCATCTGACAACGTTTGAGCAAGGTGGCCTCATGAGCTGCGATATCAAGTATGAGCACGTTGGCTTCATTGTTGACATATAAAGTCTTGATCTAGAAAGTCTCAGTCATTTTATTGTGTGCTGGAAATATGCCTTAACTTATCTGCAATCTATCTCTATTTTATCATCATCCTTGCTTTTTTTATGGAACTGGAGAATTATTTTGCTTTTTTTAATCATGATCTTTGCTGTACTATTCAGCAATCTATCCCCTAGTGTCTCTATATGTTGAACTGAATAATTTATTTCATTCAGGTCTTCTTTGTTCATAGATAATTTAGTGGTCTTCTTAATAATCATTATGTAGCAATCTACGTCCTATTTATTTCTTTTGTTCTATGTAACGATGAAATGTGGCAAATTATAATGATTATACCTGGTTTTTGGAAAACCTTGGAGCACTACTCCCTAAATTAAGTTATTACACCATTGTCATTTTTATTTGATGAATCCATTGTCTCTCTGATGGGTACATATGGAGAATAAGCTCACCTTTAAAGCAAGAGTCCATGCTAGCATGCTTGGTTTTATTTATTTTCTTAAAAGTAGTTGTTGCAGTTTTTCTCCCTAACAAAGAAGTGTTGTACTGCCAAGTTAGCAACAATCTCCTTGCAACCTTGGTTGTTCCATTGACAAATCTAAACTGGAAGGATCTCTTTGAGCTTCCATGTCTTTCCGCTGCCTTGACTAATCAAGCACTCTTGGCTAAGCAGACCTGGTGGCTATTAGTATTCCCGGATTTATTATGCGCTTGATGAAGGCAAAGTATTACCCGCAGGGCCACCTTAAAGATACTGTTTTTCCGCATTCTGTGTCGGTGACTTAGTAGGAGATTATGCATGGACTAGAAACGCTTAAAGAAGGGGTGATTTGGAGGGATTTTGACGGTTCTGGTATAAATATTTGGAGAGATGACTGCCCCCAAGGATTTCTAGACTCAAACTTTCAGCTAAAAAGAACATAACTAGAATCAAGTGGGTGTCTGACTTATTCTTTAGTGGGACAAGGAGTTGGGATTAGAACTTAATTAGGCACCTATTTTATCCACACAACGCGGAGGAGATCCCAAGGATGTGTATTCAATTGTCGGGGAGGGTGATTTTGTTGCTTGGTACCATGACAAGAATGGATTGTTCTCCCTTAAAAGTGCGTATAGGTTACCGTTGAGTCTAAAGGGTCGAAAGGAAGAGCTAGGTCAATTTAGTGATGCTAATAATGGAGTAAGAAGGCTTTGAAATATAATTTGGAAAGTCAATGTTCCCCAGAAGTTCAGAATTTTTGCCAGGCGAGCCGCTTCTAACAGCTTGGCGGTACATGTTAACAGAATTGCGCACCACCAACACTATCCTGTTATGTGTTCTATTTGTGGTGAGGAAGATGCGAGCACTTTTCATGCTCTTCTGAGTTTTCCAAAGGCGAGAGCTCTGTTCGACCATGAGAGTATATTGGAATATTCCTTAGTATGAGATCTCCAAGTATACCGGCCGAACTGGCTGCTTATTCTAATGGCAAGTTGAGTTCTCCTCTTCATGAGAAAATTATTTTTATTTTTTGGAGAGCATGACATTTAAGAGATGATTTGATTTTTGGTAAGGGGAAGGAATCCATGCTTGGCTCAGCTTCTTTTGTGAAAAATTATGACTTTCACCACTTGTCACTCTATTGAAGAAGTTTAGTGTCAAACCACAAAGGTAAGGTAGTGGTACATGAGATTAGCCTCGCC
>NC_057800.1:700358666-700362683 GCF_018294505.1 Triticum aestivum
CTACTTTGTCGAAGACCTAGGTGGTGTGGAAGCCTCCCCTATCTGATATTGTTAATATTAATGTCGACGACTATTTTGTGGAAGTATCATCGCCGCTAGCGTGGGAGTTGTCGCGAGGGATTCTGCTGGAGAAGTCATCATGTATTCGTGGGACTTTATTGGGTTATGCACAAGTGTGGAAGAAGTGGAATTAAGGGCCTAGTTTGTCAGTCTCTACATAGGTATTACACTTCATATGCCTATTATTTTGGAGATTGTTGTTCTTTTGTGGCATCCTCTCTTGCGAAGGATAACTTTACCGAAAAAGGCTGGCGCCCCACTTTATTGATGAAGCAACAACTAATCATACATCCAAAATATACAACTCGACACCAAACCCACACACTAAAGACAAGATACAAGGGTGAAAGGAGAACAACTAAACTACCCCAAACAAACTACCAGAGGAAGCTACTTGAAGTCTCTGAAATAACTTTGCTTGAAAGGATAACTTTGATAGGTCCCCACTCGTGGATCTGAAGAAGGATGCGTAGAGCATCACCAAGCTTCTCAAAGGATTTGAGGTGTCTAAAATTAACCGTCAAGCTAATGTTGTGGCTCATGGAATTGCTATGTTTACCAGGACAGATGGTGTTCTTAATAGATTTCCGCCCAGCTGCATGGCGTATGATGTAATGAATGATTGTAATAACGTTTTAATTAATTAATATATAGTGGTGTTTTTAGAAAAAAGAATTATCTCCATCATTTCACTTTAGGTGCAACGCATGTTAAGGAATGCTTCATCAGGTAAATGGCTGGTTATTACCAGGCTCAGGTCCACATTGTATTCCTCTTGAGGCGCTGCATAATTACCATCCATGGCCCATGTTCATTTTCATCGTGCAGGATCATTTCAATTAGCAATAATCAGAAGCAAAATCGCCATGTCTTTGTTGGGCAATAAGCCACGGCAGGACGCGTCGGGTGCCTGTGTGTGCGCATGCCAGACGTGTCGGGTGCGGTCCGGGCCGCGTTGGGTCCTTGGCATGCTTGTGTGAGTGCGTGAGTGTGGAGCACGGGGGTGTCCTAGTGCGTGTACACCGTGCGTGTGTGAGTGGGGCCAATCTGTTGGCGAGTGAGGAGGGTGCGATGAGCTGGTTCGTTGTGAGCTCGCTACGACCGGTACGCGTGCGTGCGCGTTGTGAGCGCGGCCAGAGCGGGCTGGACGAGTGCTCCGAGTAGATGGGGACGTGGGTTCGTGCCCCGGGCGTGTCCATGGTATAAAACCCCCCATGTGTGCATTGTAGCAGTGTGGCCGGGGTTTGTGCTTGGAGAAAATTAACCGTTGGTGCAGCGGGCGTTCGGGCGCCAGATAACTCCCTGTGTCCACCGTGTCTCCTTCTCCTTCCTTCTCTCGTTCAGTGTGCGCCAGAGAGAAGTCCAGAGAGAGGGAGAGGACTCCGACGAGCTAGGGCAAGTGCTTCGGCTCCAACAATTGGCATCAGAGCCACTTTGCAGAGGTGATCGCCGGCGGCCATGGCGCTTGTCCCACACGGTGCTAGTGGCGGTGACGCGATGTCGTTGCCCGTCACGCCATTGAAGCCGACCAACTACACCTCCTAGGCGACCAAGGTGGAGGCGATCCTTGATGCCCAGGGGTTGTGGGGCATGGTTGCGCCGGCGGAGGGCGCGGCGATCAACGCCAAGAGCAAGACGATGTGTGCAATGCTGCTGGGCGCGTTGTCGGAGGAGGTGTTGATGCTGGTGGTGATGAAGCCCATGGCGAAGGAGGTACGGGACTCCCTCAAAGTGCGTTTCGTCGGTGCCGATCGGGTGAAGGCTGCACGGCTGGCGACATTGCGCGGCGAGTTCCATCGCCTTCAGATGGACAACACTGACGAGCTGGATGTCTACGCCAGAAAGTTTAGCAGCATGCCGGTGAGGTACGCGGTGCTCGGGGCGACTCTCGACGATGCATCCATGGTCAAGAAGTTGCTCAACACCGTCCGTATGATGCGGTGGCCGACATCGAGCAGTTCTATGATGTCGAGGAGATGCCCTTCGAGGAGGCCCTCGGTGGTCGAAAAGCCTTCGAGGAGTGGACTCGGCGGCGCACGCAAGTCGGCGGCGGGCGGGCGGGCGGGCGAGCAGCTCATGCTCATCGCGGCTCAGTGGGCGGCGAGGCGGCGAAAGCAGGGCGGAGGCGGCTTAGACCACGACGACGACAGCGCTGGCAGCATGGCATCAGGCGGCGGAGGGAAGAGGCATGGCTGCTGCTACAACTGCAGTTGGCGCGGCCACTTCCAGCATGAGTGCACGCGGCCACGGAAGGTGCAGGTGGCGGAGAAGGCACTTCTTGCCCGTCGACGTCAAGGGGCCGACACTCCTCTAAACCGTGGCTTAGGGGGTGAGTGTTGGGCAATAAGCCACGGCGGGACGCGTCGGGTGTGTGTGTGCGCGCGCGCCAGACGTGCCTGCTGCGGTCCGGGCCGCGTCGGGTCCGTGGCGTGCGTGTGTGCAGAGCACGGGGGTGTCCTAATGCGTGTACACCATGCCTGTGTGAGTGGGGCCAGTCTGTTGGCAAGCAAGGGGGGCACGATGAGCTGGTTCGTTGTGGGCTCGCCGCGACCGGGACGCGTGCGTGCTCGTCGTGGACCGAGTGCTCCGAGTAGATGGGGACGTGGGTTCGTTCCCTGGGCGTGTCCAGGGTATAAAACCTCCCTTTGAGCGTTGTGACAGTTTGGCAGGAGTTTGTGATAGGAGAAAATTAGCCCTTGGTGGGCGTTCGTGTGCCGGAAAACTCCCGTGTCCACCGTGTCTCCTCCTTTCTTCTCTTCTTCGGTGTGCGCCAGAGAGAAGTCCAGAGAGGGAGAGAGGACTCCGGCGAGCTAGGGCAAATGTTTCGACACCAACAATCTTTAGAAAAGGATTGCACCAGGAATTGTGTGGGCAATGCCGTTGCAGAAGCAAACTGTCATATCTGTCGATATGTAAGCTGTACCTGATTCTTATAAGAGCTTGGCGCACTTTTCCTTAACTTAAATGTCGGTACCATAGTCAGTTTTTCTTTTCATGAATCCATTGCATATGGATGGGCATGGGACTAAGCTCACCATATTATAGGGAGACTCCATATATGCAGACATGCTTATAATTTTCCTAGGAATATTTTTTTTTCTAAAGAAGTAATACCCCGGCCTCTGCATATCTTAATGCACACAACCATCTTATTAAAAATCCGGGTCCAAATCAAAGTCTCAAAGTCTTAAGCAGTAGTATAAACCATAAAAATAAATAAATGTGACACAACCGGGGAAAATAGGGTAAGATGACTAAACACCTATCCTATTAATTATTGGACCGTCATCCAAACCGATTGTATGTATCCCGTGCAACCGTCTCACATCGGTTGCATCCAGTAGCCATATGCTTCCTGTGGTCCACATGGCTATGTAACAACCACGTACGGATCTAAGTAGATGCCCTGAAGATGACCTGCAAAAAAAATTGTGTTAGTTTGTCTGTTAAAGGCAACATCATTTCTACAGTTCCATGTGGCCCAAAGTAATGCATACACTTTAACTCGAATATGTGTCGTAGTCTTAGGCTCTATCCCAGTTAACTAAGTCCCAAATAAATGTGATATCGTACTGGACGGAATAACGTTAAAAGCCACGTGGATCGTTCTCCACAGTAGCTTAGTAAGTGGACATGGGATAAAAAGATGTTGTATTGTTTCATCCTTATCACAAAAGCAGTATCTTTTACTTCCTTCCCAACTATGCTTGGCCAAATTATCCTTTGTCAAGATTACTCCCTTATGCACAAACCACATAAACATTTTGATTTTCAATGGCACCATAATTTTCCAAATGTGTATGGTCTGCGGGATAGACCTGGTGTTGATCAAATCTGTATACATATATTTAACCGAGAAAACTCCAGACACTGACAACTTCCAGTATATGGAGTCCGCTGCATCAACCTACGCATAACCTACACATAAGATGTATCAAACTATCCCATCGATCACCC
>NC_057800.1:700365908-700371156 GCF_018294505.1 Triticum aestivum
GCCTATGGCCTGTTTGCAAATTTGTAGAATTCTCAAATTCCAAAAGGAAAAAAAGTTATGCTCAAATTTCAGTTTTTATAAATTTTTAGTAAATCTGGTCAAACTATGGTCAAACTACTTATTCAAGAAGTATTAGTGTTACTAAACAATTATTCAAGAATATTAGTGTTATTAAATAATTATTTCACCTTTTTTGAATTTTGGTCAAATCTGGTCAAACTATGGTCAAACTGTGGTCAAACAATGGCCAAACTACTTATTCAAGAAATATTAGTGTTACTAAAAAATTATTGTTTTTTAGAACAATAGTTTCAAACTCAAACAATGAAATATGTGACTTCATGCTCAAGCTAAATTCCTGAGGGTTAATAGGATTGACATCTTACTATTGTCGGGAAAACAACAAGTGCAGACTTGAAAACAAGGGAGAATAGAACCCGGAAGTTAAGCGTGCTCAGGCTGGAGTAGTGAGAGGATGGGTGACCGTTCGGGAAGTTAGATGATTTGGAATGATGAGGGGTGATTAGAGATTAAATTGAGCAGTGATGAGGGGTGATTAGAGATTAGAGGTTAAAATAATTCAGAAATTTGAAAATAAAAAAATAAAAAAAATATTTCAAAAAAAAATAGAAAATTTCCTTTAGTAACGGTTGGTGTTACCAACCGGGACTAAAGGGTCAAGGCATTAGTACCGACCCTTTAGTCCCGGTTCCAGAACCGGGACTAAAGGCCCTTTTTCTACCAGTGCCATGACATGGCCGGCTTCGAATCTGGCTCCGACGAGATTGACTGGGTGGGGCTTGCCACCTCTGACCCGTCGAGCTCATCCGATCCGGATGAGGAGGAGCTTGCACTCCGCATAGCACTTCGATGCTGGCAGATGGATGTGGGTGGGAGCTCCTCCTCCGCAAGCTCATTGGTAGGGAGCTCCTCCTCCGCGATGGCCTGGCGTCACCCTGCCCGCACTCTACCATAAACGGCGAGGCGGCAGCGCGAGCAGCGGCGCCCGACACCACCAGCACCAGCCCCGACTGGGAGCCTCTAGGTGATGGTGCCCGCATTGTTCTATGTTACTGGGCAGGTCTGATGAAGCAGGAGGATGCGGCTGATCTGAGGACTGGGGGGATCATGCTGAAGAACAACGCTTCAAGACTGATGGCGAGTGCTTGTAGTGGGTTTCCCGGCGATGCTTGAACCCGCTTTCCTCTTTCCCGTCTCATTCTCTCGACACTGATGTATTTCCGTTATGTTGTAGTAATGAAAAGGGGTAATGCCCGGTTAAGAAAAAAGATGGCCAAGTTGGTAGTTTTATAGTCAATTATTAAAAGACAACCTGGTAGTTATTATGGTTGTAACTTCTATCATGTCAATTGAGTCCGTTGAAGAGTTGGATCGTGGCAAGATTTAACTGAATTGGTGGTATGGAATATAATGGGATTTGGATTCTTCTCAGCCTGTAATATCAAGGGATTTTGGTTTGTATGAATATCTACATAATTTATACCTGATCATAGCAAGACTTAACGAATTGGCAAATTTCTGCAACCAATTCGCAACCACTCAATCAAACAGAATAAAAACATTACTACATCAGAATTTTTTGAAGAATTGCATCTGAATTTATTAGAAGAGAATACCCTGTACGTAGTTGCAATGAACAACACAAACAAGGCTTGGATACCAGGAACTACACCCAGGACTCGAATGCAGATAGCGAACAAACTGAAAGCCTGAAAACCATGGTCCAAAGCACTTAATTGCTCACGACCATAGAGTTTATGTAATCAGGTGTACATCACAATGCCAAAGCGAAGTGCCACCAAAGTTCTCATCAATTCTTCTAGCAATAAAGTGAGACCAATTACTTCTTCGATTGGAATTAGCGCGCTCCAGCCATGTCTTAGCGGATTCAATGACAATTACTACTAATGTTGTGAGCAAGTTGAATCATTTGGCCATGCTTAACCTTAGGGCTCAGGGGGTATGCATTTTCGGTGAGTACAAAAGCTGAAAAACATGCATGGAACGAGTGCAGTGCATGGGGAGAATAATGGCGAGACAAGCCATGTGTGCAAAAGGGAACACGAATAAAGCTTGCATGGTCGACGTGTCGATCGACTGACGGAGGGTATAAGTCTAGATTCTAGAGTAGATGTCGACCAGCAGTAGAGGCTCTGAACTTTCGCCTCCTGTTCTCTCAGCATCACACCTACTATACTGTATTGTTGCCCCATCCCCACAGAATGAATCCTTGTTGTGTCCTGTATCAAAAGTCGAGAGTGTTTGGGACATAGCAGAAAAGTCGGTGAGGTTTGGACATTGGTGGGTTGGGCTCCGGGCGCTGCTGCTTTATTCCGACGTGACACCACCACTGTACCGCCACCGCACGCACTCACCCGGCCGGCAAGCTACATTACATGACCAGTTGAGAAGGCGCAGCAGCGGGGATTTCCTCTGCCAAAGATTTCCCCACCTTCCCCCACCTTCCCGAGTTTCGCCGCAGGCCAGATGCGTTCATCGTCACCTGGTAAGCCACCTCCCTTTCCTGCTGCTGCGATTCCTTCCTAGCTTGGTGCTCCACGGGATTAGGGTTAGGGCCGCGGAGCTTGTGTGCACGCGCGCGCAATTCAGCTCTGCTTCCTCTGCTTTCTACACCCCACCAGTTTAGTTTAGTTATACTGGCAGGCAGTTTCTCCTCCTGGATACCTGTGTTGTTCAGTCCAACTGGTGCTTTCTCGTGTTCGTCGCCGTGTATGTATGTATGTATGTATGTATGTATGTATGTATGTATGTATGTATATGAACGAGCTTGCTACTCCCTTTATTTGTCTGTCTCTTTGGGCCAACCAGATTTGTCCCTTTGTAATTTCCTACTGCTCCCTCCGATCTTAATTAATTGACGCGGCTTCAGTACAAAGATGTGCTACTGAAGTTGCGTCAGTTAATTTGGATCGGAGGGAGTAGAAGATTTTTTGGACTGGCCATGTGCATTTTACTGCAAGTGCTGGACAGTGGGTGTGGTTTCAGACTCTCAGTTCTTTCTTCTATGTAGCCGAGGTCTTCTCAAAGATCTCAGGGGAAAATTGTAGGGGGGACAACGGACAAGTTCCATCCTGTTAGATCTGCCTGTGCTTCGTAATAAAGATCTAGGTTTCTGTCTCTGCTAATGATTGCCTGCCTGCCGTCCCTTTCCCATGGAATCCATGCGCTCAATGGGCTCCTACAGTTTGTCTACGCATACTTCCTTTTTTTGGTTCCTCGGATTCGTTCACTTAAGCGACTTAAGTATTTACATGATTTACTTTGAGCCATTGAGATAAATTTGTAGGATGTCCACTTTATAGCTTGTGACTTCTTTCACAAGTTGTATTTTCTTATCTCCATTTATTCAGATTGTGTTTCTTTATGCAGATCTGGCCACAGTTCAGGAATTCTCACCAGTGACAGAGGGCTCTCTGTGGTTGCTTTGAAAACAAGTGTGAACTATCACTGACTTAGTGAGCAGTATTTTTATGGGAAGAGAAAAGCTCCATGAGCAGCCCTCCGGTCCTCTGATTGAATCCCTTAAAATGGAGAGGGTTAGGACAATTCTGACACATGGATACCCATACCGACATGAGCACTCGACACATTTCATCATTAGGAAGACTATCAAGCCAAACTATTCAAACTTTAGTCGTTGGTAAGCAATCTCTGGAGTCTGTAAAAAGAAACATAATGTTAAGTAAAACAAGATGTATTAGTTCCCTGAGGCTGTTTCTGAATGCAGGTACGTTGCATGGATATTCTTGGCAGCATTATACCATCTCCCTAGTTTTCAGTCAATGGGGTTGGATTTGATGATGAATCATTCCCTGCTCCTCGCTATTTATGTTTCCTCTCTAGTTTTCTTTATCATCTTCCGCGTCATATTTCTTGGACTCTGGTATTTGGGTCTTGTTTCTCGCATAGCAGAGAAACAGCAAGTGATGCTTACTATAATCCAAAATTGTGCAGTAAGTTTTTTTGCATACATTGATTCAGGTATTACGTTCATCTTCTTTAGATACTTCTGAATTTTCTAAGATTTGCATTTCTGTAACATCACAGGTGATAAGTACAGCTTGCTGCGTGTTCTACAGTCACTGTGGTAGCAGAACTCTTTCGAGGGACAAATCCATTGATCGTAGAACTGCTAACTGGGTTGCATTTTCTCTGTGGAGAAAGCAAAATGAGGACAATACACTGATTTCAAAGCTATTGCGTATGCATAAGTTTAATGACCAGATTTGCCCATCCTGGTTTGCTCCGGTTCGCTCTGCCAGTGATTACCCACCTTCTGTTCGTGCTTGCATATCTCTTCTGTTTATTTACTGTTCTATTTTTATCTTGGTATGTTTGCTCCAATTAGCTTCCAATGGATCCGAACACTCCAACATCATTTCACCTGTCTACTCTTTCTGGGCTATATTCATTGGACTTTGCATGGCTAATTATGTCGTGGAGTGGTCAACTGGGTATGTCTACTGCCTGAACACATTCATCTGGTAGATAAGATTTATTTTTTATGTATTATAAACAAGTCAACAGATTAGTTTGCATTCTGTCATCTTAAGAGGGAACTTATGATGATGAAAAGGAAATGCAATATGTTCGTCATGGTTTCATCTAAGCAGAACTATAATATGGTTTTCAACATCCATGGCCCCTTAATAATGTGCCAATGGTTGTTGGCGAGCCTTGGGAAAAATCTAAAAGGTGTTGCATTAAGTTTATTACCTATATGTCACATGAATATGCTTTAGTGAATAACATGGTGCGACTGAGTAAGATATCCTCAGGTCATTATTACTAGGGTACTGAAGAGTTGGACATGATGATGACCACTTTGTTTGTCTTTTTTCACATATTTGTCTAGCAGATAAGAAAATAGGCCAGAAAAAGATGCCCAATATAACTGACTCATTCATTCTCCTTGTTTCCTTGAATTGTTGTACAGATGGGCTCTAACTCATCCTTTACCAATTTCGGAGTATGAGAATCTGAAGAAACTGTTGAAATCTGATTTTGAGGACACGGTTCGTCAGTATTCTGCGTATGTTCTTGATTTTAAGCTCTTATTATCCACTTGATCTTGTAAAAATGGCTGACTATTTGTCGATATATTCTGCAGGACCTCAACAGATTTGCTTAAAACTGTTTTCAACCTCATGATATCAGTCACACTTTTTGTTGGTCGATTTGACATGCGTATGATGCAGGTACATGC
>NC_057800.1:700371949-700372572 GCF_018294505.1 Triticum aestivum
ATGCCGGCGATTGTGGCAACTCTACATATGCCATAGCACCCTTACTTGCTCAACGTTCTTTAGTCGTAAAATCTGATGATTCCAGGCTTATATTTCCCGGTGGAGAACTACTACTTATTGGTGGAAACCTCGTGTATGCTGCATACTTTGATCGTTTACACCATTTGAAGTTTTCAGTTCATGTTTGCTGATTAATGACTAGTAAATGTTTTGCTTGTCATATGCTAATTTATGAGAAAAGTGATTCTACCATGCATGGGAGAGCCTTCCATCTTTGTTAGAGATTCGTGCACCAATGCCTTGAGTATTTAAACTTTTAAAGTCATCTGGCAACAAATGCTACTGCAAAGTACTCCCTCCGTCCCATAATATAAGAGCGTTTTTGACAACGCTCTTATATTATGAGACGGAGGGCGTACTATGCTAGGTGGATGCACTCCATTCCTCTCTCCCAACTACTAGTTCTCTCTCCTGCACACTAGTACATGTAATTTATTTTCATTCTTAAACTTCAAACAACCATATATTTTAAAATAAGTAGAGGATAAATCCGTGGATGATTTCTTTGAAACAAGGGCAATATTTAATATGTTTTAGCAATTTTGAATTTTGAGTTTTTGAAA
>NC_057800.1:700374548-700382540 GCF_018294505.1 Triticum aestivum
ATCAAAGCGATGGTCAGCCTCCTCCGCTAGTACAATGGTGCAGGGGCGCCCTCGTGGTAACGGTGGTGCAGCCAGTCGTCGAGGCTGCCCTTCTCCAAGTGCTCGTAAACAAGCAGCTTGGCATCTTAGCCGGAGATGCTGCAGAGCAGCTTGATGATGTTGTGATTGATGCTCCCGAATCTCTTCACCTCCGAGTTGAACAGTTTGTGGTCCGGATTTCCCGTGTTGCATATCTTCTTGGCAGCCACTATTCTGCTGTTGCGATCCTTGGTGGCACCATCAAGGCTAGGAGGTGGACATGGTACACCTTTTCAGACCCACCGCTGACAATAATGTTCTCCTCAGATATGTTGTTGAGCACGTCGGATTTTGTGATGTCCAGAGGTGTGAATGGTGTCATTTTCCAATCAGCCACAACTTCTTTCACCACTTGTGTGTTCTTCCGCCGCCGAAAGAGCAGCCATATGATGATGCTCATGGAAACGGTGATGACTCTGATATCGAGCACTAACAAAATTATCACACACTTCTGGAGGTGGCTGCCTCCATGGCATTTTGGGAGATTTATCCTCGAGTCCCACTTGGAACAGAGCCCATGGCTTCCAAGGAAGCTGCGGTTGTACTTTGCACTTTGCAGAGAGAGGGACACCTCCCCATTGAGCTGGTTAAATGACAAATTGAGGGACACAATTAAATGGTTGCCGAAGTTAGGCAAAAATTTGCTTGTTAGCTCGTTGTTGGACAAATCAAGGCCTAACAGTGATGAAATTTTCTCAATGTTCCATGGCGGCATTGCACCTGATATATGATTGTTGCTAAGGTCAAGTGATTTGAGATTTTGCAATAATTTAATTGATGTTGGTATGGATCCAGGTATCTTGTTCCCACTTAGTGACAATTCAGAAAGCATGTGGAGATTGCTCATGTTGATAGGTAGCTCTCCCGAGAGTTAGTTATTCTGCACCATCAACATCAATAGCCTAGTTCCAAACGTCAGGATCGAGCTGGAGAAGTGGTTGTTCTGCATCTCAATTCGAGAGATATTCGAAGATCTCTCGTTCGGCATAGTGCCAGCGAAGTTGTTCGATATTAGCACTGTGTGCACCAACGGCAACCACCATATATTCACCGGAAACTCCCCTGAGAAGTTGTTACCGAGCATAATGTTATCCAGTAAGAGGCAGTTGCCAATGCTCGCTGGGAGCTCGCCGAAGAAGCTGTTTTAGAAACTACTATGTTGAATAGTTTCCCGTGAGAGAATATCTCCTCCAGTAGTGAGCTAGACAAGCTTTTGTTGTAGACCTCAATATTTCCAAGCGGCGAGTGCTTCCCAAGTTCTTGTGGCACCTCACCTGAGAGCATATTGTCAAACAACTGGATGTATTGGAGGTTGCGAATGAGGTCAATGCTTCTAGGGATGGGGCCTATGGACTCATTGTTGTATAGGATGATAATGGTTATTTTCTTGAGTGTCCCAAAGTCTTCTGGTATGCAGCCAGTGAGTTTGTTTGCCGACAAGTCTATCTTAATCAAATTCACCGTAGTGATGTTGTACGACAGCTCCTCGGTGAGTCCATTGTCATACAAGTACAAGATCTCAAGCTTTCCGTGCTGCGAGATCCAGACAGGGATTGAACCACTGAGCTTGTTTCTCCACAGGTCGAACATGGCTAGTTCCTTTAGGCTTGAGAATGCCTCTATAATCTCGTCGGTGAAGCCATTTGGAGTGCCGAAAGCTCGACCATCGGCATCGGCAGAACTACACTAAAGTTATTGTTAGTTAGGTTGAGATGCTTGCCTTGTTAAAGAAGGGGTGATTTGGAGGGATTTTGACGGTTCTGGTATAAATATTTGGAGAGATGACTGCCCCCAAGGATTTCTAGACTCAAACTTTCAGCTAAAAAGAACATAACTAGAATCAAGTGGGTGTCTGACTTATTCTTTAGTGGGACAAGGAGTTGGGATTAGAACTTAATTAGGCACCTATTTTATCCACACAACGCGGAGGAGATCCCAAGGATGTGTATTCAATTGTCGGGGAGGGTGATTTTGTTGCTTGGTACCATGACAAGAATGGATTGTTCTCCCTTAAAAGTGCGTATAGGTTACCGTTGAGTCTAAAGGGTCGAAAGGAAGAGCTAGGTCAATTTAGTGATGCTAATAATGGAGTAAGAAGGCTTTGAAATATAATTTGGAAAGTCAATGTTCCCCAGAAGTTCAGAATTTTTGCCAGGCGAGCCGCTTCTAACAGCTTGGCGGTACATGTTAACAGAATTGCGCACCACCAACACTATCCTGTTATGTGTTCTATTTGTGGTGAGGAAGATGCGAGCACTTTTCATGCTCTTCTGAGTTTTCCAAAGGCGAGAGCTCTGTTCGACCATGAGAGTATATTGGAATATTCCTTAGTATGAGATCTCCAAGTATACCGGCCGAACTGGCTGCTTATTCATGAGAAAAATATTTTTATTTTTTGGAGAGCATGACATTTAAGAGATGATTTGATTTTTGGTAAGGGGAAGGAATCCATGCTTGGCTCAGCTTCTTTTGTGAAAAATTATGACTTTCACCACTTGTCACTCTATTGAAGAAGTTTAGTGTCAAACCACAAAGGTAAGGTAGTGGTACATGAGATTAGCCTCGCCGCTACTTTGTCGAAGACCTAGGTGGTGTGGAAGCCTCCCCTATCTGATATTGTTAATATTAATGTCGACGACTATTTTGTGGAAGTATCATCGCCGCTAGCGTGGGAGTTGTCGCGAGGGATTCTGCTGGAGAAGTCATCATGTATTCGTGGGACTTTATTGGGTTATGCACAAGTGTGGAAGAAGTGGAATTAAGGGCCTAGTTTGTCAGTCTCTACATAGGTATTACACTTCATATGCCTATTATTTTGGAGATTGTTGTTCTTTTGTGGCATCCTCTCTTGCGAAGGATAACTTTACCGAAAAAGGCTGGCGCCCCACTTTATTGATGAAGCAACAACTAATCATACATCCAAAATATACAACTCGACACCAAACCCACACACTAAAGACAAGATACAAGGGTGAAAGGAGAACAACTAAACTACCCCAAACAAACTACCAGAGGAAGCTACTTGAAGTCTCTGAAATAACTTTGCTTGAAAGGATAACTTTGATAGGTCCCCACTCGTGGATCTGAAGAAGGATGCGTAGAGCATCACCAAGCTTCTCAAAGGATTTGAGGTGTCTAAAATTAACCGTCAAGCTAATGTTGTGGCTCATGGAATTGCTATGTTTACCAGGACAGATGGTGTTCTTAATAGATTTCCGCCCAGCTGCATGGCGTATGATGTAATGAATGATTGTAATAACGTTTTAATTAATTAATATATAGTGGTGTTTTTAGAAAAAAGAATTATCTCCATCATTTCACTTTAGGTGCAACGCATGTTAAGGAATGCTTCATCAGGTAAATGGCTGGTTATTACCAGGCTCAGGTCCACATTGTATTCCTCTTGAGGCGCTGCATAATTACCATCCATGGCCCATGTTCATTTTCATCGTGCAGGATCATTTCAATTAGCAATAATCAGAAGCAAAATCGCCATGTCTTTGTTGGGCAATAAGCCACGGCAGGACGCGTCGGGTGCCTGTGTGTGCGCATGCCAAACGTGTCGGGTGCGGTCCGGGCCGCGTTGGGTCCTTGGCATGCTTGTGTGAGTGCGTGAGTGTGGAGCACGGGGGTGTCCTAGTGCGTGTACACCGTGCGTGTGTGAGTGGGGCCAATCTGTTGGCGAGTGAGGAGGGTGCGATGAGCTGGTTCGTTGTGAGCTCGCTACGACCGGTACGCGTGCGTGCGCGTTGTGAGCGCGGCCAGAGCGGGCTGGACGAGTGCTCCGAGTAGATGGGGACGTGGGTTCGTGCCCTGGGCGTGTCCATGGTATAAAACCCCCCATGTGTGCATTGTAGCAGTGTGGCCGGGTTTTGTGCTTGGAGAAAATTAACCGTTGGTGCAGCGGGCGTTCGGGCGCCAGATAACTCCCTGTGTCCACCGTGTCTCCTTCTCCTTCCTTCTCTCGTTCAGTGTGCGCCAGAGAGAAGTCCAGAGAGAGGGAGAGGACTCCGACGAGCTAGGGCAAGTGCTTCGGCTCCAACAATTGGCATCAGAGCCACTTTGCAGAGGTGATCGCCGGCGGCCATGGCGCTTGTCCCACACGGTGCTAGTGGCGGTGACGCGATGTCGTTGCCCGTCACGCCATTGAAGCCGACCAACTACACCTCCTAGGCGACCAAGGTGGAGGCGATCCTTGATGCCCAGGGGTTGTGGGGCATGGTTGCGCCGGCGGAGGGCGCGGCGATCAACGCCAAGAGCAAGACGATGTGTGCAATGCTGCTGGGCGCGTTGTCGGAGGAGGTGTTGATGCTGGTGGTGATGAAGCCCATGGCGAAGGAGGTACGGGACTCCCTCAAAGTGCGTTTCGTCGGTGCCGATCGGGTGAAGGCTGCACGGCTGGCGACATTGCGCGGCGAGTTCCATCGCCTTCAGATGGACAACACTGACGAGCTGGATGTCTACGCCAGAAAGTTTAGCAGCATGGTGGTGAGGTACGCGGTGCTCGGGGCGACTCTCGACGATGCATCCATGGTCAAGAAGTTGCTCAACACCGTCCGTATGATGCGGTGGCCGACATCGAGCAGTTCTATGATGTCGAGGAGATGCCCTTCGAGGAGGCCCTCGGTGGTCGAAAAGCCTTCGAGGAGTGGACTAGGCGGCGCACGCAAGTCGGCGGCGAGCGGGCGGGCGAGCAGCTCATGCTCATCGCGGCTCAGTGGGCGGCGAGGCGGCGACAGCAGGGCGGAGGCGGCTTAGACCACGACGACGACAGCGCTGGCAGCATGGCATCAGGCGGCGGAGGGAAGAGGCATGGCTGCTGCTACAACTGCAGTTGGCGCGGCCACTTCCAGCATGAGTGCACGCGGCCACGGAAGGTGCAGGTGGCGGAGAAGGCACTTCTTGCCCGTCGACGTCAAGGGGCCGACACTCCTCTAAACCGTGGCTTAGGGGGTGAGTGTTGGGCAATAAGCCACGGCGGGACGCGTCGGGTGTGTGTGTGCGAGCGCGCCAGACGTGCCTGGTGCGGTCCGGGCCGCGTCGGGTCCGTGGCGTGCGTGTGTGCAGAGCACGGGGGTGTCCTAATGCGTGTACACCATGCCTGTGTGAGTGGGGCCAGTCTGTTGGCGAGCAAGGGGGGCACGATGAGCTGGTTCGTTGTGGGCTCGCCGCGACCGGGACGCGTGCGTGCTCGTCGTGGACCGAGTGCTCCGAGTAGATGGGGACGTGGGTTCGTTCCCTGGGCGTGTCCAGGGTATAAAACCTCCCTTTGAGCGTTGTGACAGTTTGGCAGGAGTTTGTGATAGGAGAAAATTAGCCCTTGGTGGGCGTTCGTGTGCCGGAAAACTCCCGTGTCCACCGTGTCTCCTCCTTTCTTCTCTTCTTCGGTGTGCGCCAGAGAGAAGTCCAGAGAGGGAGAGAGGACTCCGGCGAGCTAGGGCAAATGTTTCGGCACCAACAATCTTTAGAAAAGGATTGCACCAGGAATTGTGTGGGCAATGCCGTTGCAGAAGCAAACTGTCATATCTGTCGATATGTAAGCTGTACCTGATTCTTATAAGAGCTTGGCGCACTTTTCCTTAACTTAAATGTCGGTACCATAGTCAGTTTTTCTTTTCATGAATCCATTGCATATGGATGGGCATGGGACTAAGCTCACCATATTATAGGGAGACTCCATATATGCAGACATGCTTATAATTTTCCTAGGAATATATTTTTTTTCTAAAGAAGTAATACCCCGGCCTCTGCATATCTTAATGCACACAACCATCTTATTAAAAATCCGGGTCCAAATCAAAGTCTCAAAGTCTTAAGCAGTAGTATAAACCATAAAAATAAATAAATGTGACACAACCGGGGAAAATAGGGTAAGATGACTAAACACCTATCCTATTAATTATTGGACCGTCGTCCAAACCGATTGTATGTATCCCGTGCAACCGTCTCACATCGGTTGCATCCAGTAGCCATATGCTTCCTGTGGTCCACATGGCTATGTAACAACCACGTACGGATCTAAGTAGATGCCCTGAAGATGACCTGCAAAAAAAATTGTGTTAGTTTGTCTGTTAAAGGCAACATCATTTCTACAGTTCCATGTGGCCCAAAGTAATGCATACACTTTAACTCGAATATGTGTCGTAGTCTTAGGCTCTATCCCAGTTAACTAAGTCCCAAATAAATGTGATATCGTACTGGACGGAATAACGTTAAAAGCCACGTGGATCGTTCTCCACAGTAGCTTAGTAAGTGGACATGGGATAAAAAGATGTTGTATTGTTTCATCCTTATCACAAAAGCAGTATCTTTTACTTCCTTCCCAACTATGCTTGGCCAAATTATCCTTTGTCAAGATTACTCCCTTATGCACAAACCACATAAACATTTTGATTTTCAATGGCACCATAATTTTCCAAATGTGTATGGTCTGCGGGATAGACCTGGTGTTGATCAAATCTGTATACATATATTTAACCGAGAAAACTCCAGACACTGACAACTTCCAGTATATGGAGTCCGCTGCATCAACCTACGCATAACCTACACATAAGATGTATCAAACTATCCCATCGATCACCCGCTAACGACCATCGAAACTGAATATTAAGAGGAATGGATTCCAACACTGTGCCAACGAAAACCTATTTCCGTTGTACAATGTTATATAAGGAAGGATACTGCAAGGACAATGGAGACTCACCCAACCAGGTGTCCTCCCAGAACCTAGTACCATGTCCATTCCCTACAATGAATTTGCTCCGGTTGGAGAAGGCAACCTTTGTCTTCATAAGCCCCTTCCAGAAAGGAGAATCAGACGGACTGCCGTTATTTGAGCCAGCATTTTGGAATGCAAATATTTATTACGCAGTAACTGAATCCATACCCCTTCATAGTACAGTGGTTAGGTTTAGACAGTTATGTTTATCTCCTTGCGGACACTGGTTTGGTAGGAAACCAGCACCCATGGACAAATTATAGCTGGGTTTTGACAGCCAATATATTTTGCATGCCTGCAATCTTAATGTTATCCTTTAGTCACATTCCCAGCATAGTGTTTTAGGGGCTGTTTGGATTGCCTTCTCAGGCTTCATCAGATACTAGCACCAAACCTTTTTTTATGTCCATGAATTATCATCATCATTTGTAGGCCACGGCCACTCTCTGTCTTTGTCAATCGCATCACACTGTTACATTTCATAATTAAATCCACTTGTGCGCATCATCATCGTTGGTCAGGGTCGGGCTGTCAAAATCCGAGGCCCTGTGCCAGACTCTAAAATGGGGCCTATCTTTCAATGGCCGAGCTGCAAAGAAAAATTGGGCAGAGTAATCTAACGGAAAGCAAAGAAAGGACTTAAATTTGTAACCATATATAGTAGTATTTCAGTAGAAATAATAAATAAATGATACTCTATTGTTACCATTGATTATCATATCAGTAGATTCATCCTTGAAGCAACAAGGCAAGCTCGTATGCTCCCAGGAAAACAGAAGAGAATAGAGTGTTAAAGCCAACTCTGGTACACTTGATAAAAGACAACAATCCACTTGATAAATTGCACTAAAATAGCAGGGCAAGCACAATGAAATTTGGACAGCATATCTAATATTAAAGGAAGAATTGTTTCAACATTTTTTTTGTCCATCAGATTTTTCGCACGTCAGCCCTTCTACCAGCACGCTCGACCCGAATCTCGTGCGTGCCTTTGTTCGTCTCAGATTTTTTTTTCCAGTCATGTCCTCAGATTTGCATCCGTCACGAGACACCAGGCTAGGCTGGACCGATGCGAGAATGACCTCGGTCGGCTCGATGGGCCAACTCTAGCTTGGTCAGGCACGTCCGGCCCATAGAGTATGTGTTGGCCCATGGTGGACCTCAGCATGCCAACAGAGTAGCGAAAAGAATGCATG
>NC_057800.1:700384936-700388700 GCF_018294505.1 Triticum aestivum
GTGGACCGCCTTTTCAGTTTTAGAAAAAACAAAAGAAAATGATGGAAATGTCAAAAAAATAAAATAAAATAAGTTTCCCATGTGATATGTGGTCTAGTTGTTGGGAAAATTTACAAATATGAATTTCGACTTTATTTACAAAATCTCTCTGGAATTTGTAAAATGGGCATAACTTTTGCATACGAACTCGGATTAAAAAGTTTTTTATATGAAAAATCATCTACTCGAAAAGTTACATCCGATGGAGACGGCCTATGGCCTGTTTGCAAATTTGTAGAATTCTCAAATTCCAAAAGGAAAAAAAGTTATGCTCAAATTTCAGTTTTTATAAATTTTTAGTAAATCTGGTCAAACTATGGTCAAACTACTTATTCAAGAAGTATTAGTGTTACTAAACAATTATTCAAGAATATTAGTGTTATTAAATAATTATTTCACCTTTTTTGAATTTTGGTCAAATCTGGTCTAACTATGGTCAAACTGTGGTCAAACAATGGCCAAACTACTTATTCAAGAAATATTAGTGTTACTAAAAAATTATTGTTTTTTAGAACAATAGTTTCAAACTCAAACAATGAAATATGTGACTTCATGCTCAAGCTAAATTCCTGAGGGTTAATAGGATTGACATCTTACTATTGTCGGGAAAACAACAAGTGCAGACTTGAAAACAAGGGAGAATAGAACCCGGAAGTTAAGCGTGCTCAGGCTGGAGTAGTGAGAGGATGGGTGACCGTTCGGGAAGTTAGATGATTTGGAATGATGAGGGGTGATTAGAGATTAGAGGTTAAAATAATTCAGAAATTTGAAAATAAAAAAATAAAAAAAATATTTCAAAAAAATTCAAAAAAAAATAGAAAATTTCCTTTAGTAACGGTTGGTGTTACCAACCGGGACTAAAGGGTCAAGGCATTAGTACCGACCCTTTAGTCCCGGTTCCAGAACCGGGACTAAAGGCCCTTTTTCTACCAGTGCCATGACATGGCCGGCTTCGAATCTGGCTCCGACGAGATTGACTGGGTGGGGCTTGCCACCTCTGACCCGTCGAGCTCATCCGATCCGGATGAGGAGGAGCTTGCACTCCGCATAGCACTTCGATGCTGGCAGATGGATGTGGGTGGGAGCTCCTCCTCCGCAAGCTCATTGGTAGGGAGCTCCTCCTCCGCGATGGTCTGGCGTCACCCTGCCCGCACTCTACCATAAACGGCGAGGCGGCAGCGCGAGCAGCGGCGCCCGACACCACCAGCACCAGCCCCGACTGGGAGCCTCTAGGTGATGGTGCCCGCATTGTTCTATGTTACTGGGCAGGTCTGATGAAGCAGGAGGATGCGGCTGATCTGAGGACTGGGGGGATCATGCTGAAGAACAACGCTTCAAGACTGATGGCGAGTGCTTGTAGTGGGTTTCCCGGCGATGCTTGAACCCGCTTTCCTCTTTCCCGTCTCATTCTCTCGACACTGATGTATTTCCGTTATGTTGTAGTAATGAAAAGGGGTAATGCCCGGTTAAGAAAAAAGATGGCCAAGTTGGTAGTTTTATAGTCAATTATTAAAAGACAACCTGGTAGTTATTATGGTTGTAACTTCTATCATGTCAATTGAGTCCGTTGAAGAGTTGGATCGTGGCAAGATTTAACTGAATTGGTGGTATGGAATATAATGGGATTTGGATTCTTCTCAGCCTGTAATATCAAGGGATTTTGGTTTGTATGAATATCTACATAATTTATACCTGATCATAGCAAGACTTAACGAATTGGCAAATTTCTGCAACCAATTCGCAACCACTCAATCAAACAGAATAAAAACATTACTACATCAGAATTTTTTGAAGAATTGCATCTGAATTTATTAGAAGAGAATACCCTGTACGTAGTTGCAATGAACAACACAAACAAGGCTTGGATACCAGGAACTACACCCAGGACTCGAATGCAGATAGCGAACAAACTGAAAGCCTGAAAACCATGGTCCAAAGCACTTAATTGCTCACGACCATAGAGTTTATGTAATCAGGTGTACATCACAATGCCAAAGCGAAGTGCCACCAAAGTTCTCATCAATTCTTCTAGCAATAAAGTGAGACCAATTACTTCTTCGATTGGAATTAGCGCGCTCCAGCCATGTCTTAGCGGATTCAATGACAATTACTACTAATGTTGTGAGCAAGTTGAATCATTTGGCCATGCTTAACCTTAGGGCTCGGGGGTATGCATTTTCGGTGAGTACAAAAGCTGAAAAACATGCATGGAACGAGTGCAGTGCATGGGGAGAATAATGGCGAGACAAGCCATGTGTGCAAAAGGGAACACGAATAAAGCTTGCATGGTCGACGTGTCGATCGACTGACGGAGGGTATAAGTCTAGACTCTAGAGTAGATGTCGACCAGCAGTAGAGGCTCTGAACTTTCGCCTCCTGTTCTCTCAGCATCACACCTACTATACTGTATTGTTGCCCCATCCCCACCGAATGAATCCTTGCTGTGTCCTGTATCAAAAGTCGAGAGTGTTTGGGACATAGCAGAAAAGTCGGTGAGGTTTGGACATTGGTGGGTTCGGCTCCGGGCGCTGCTGCTTTATTCCGACGTGACACCACCACTGTACCGCCACCGCACGCACTCACCCGGCCGGCAAGCTACATTACATGACCAGTTGAGAAGGCGCAGCAGCGGGGATTTCCTCTGCCAAAGATTTCCCCACCTTCCCCCACCTTCCCGAGTTTCGCCGCAGGCCAGATGCGTTCATTGTCACCTGGTAAGCCACCTCCCTTTCCTGCTGCTGCGATTCCTTCCTAGCTTGGTGCTCCACGGGATTAGGGTTAGGGCCGCGGAGCTTGTGTGCACGCGCGCGCAATTTCAGCTCTGCTTCCTCTGCTTTCTACACCCCACCAGTTTAGTTTAGTTATACTGGCAGGCAGTTTCTCCTCCTGGATACCTGTGTTGTTCAGTCCAACTGGTGCTTTCTCGTGTTCGTCGCCGTGTATGTATGTATGTATGTATGTATGTATGTATGTATATGAACGAGCTTGCTACTCCCTTTATTTGTCTGTCTCTTTGGGCCAACCAGATTTGTCCCTTTGTAATTTCCTACTGCTCCCTCCGATCTTAATTAATTGACGCGGCTTCAGTACAAAGATGTGCTACTGAAGTTGCGTCAGTTAATTTGGATCGGAGGGAGTAGAAGATTTTTTGGACTGGCCATGTGCATTTTACTGCAAGTGCTGGACAGTGGGTGTGGTTTCAGACTCTCAGTTCTTTCTTCTATGTAGCCGAGGTCTTCTCAAAGATCTCAGGGGAAAATTGTAGGGGGGACAACGGACAAGTTCCATCCTGTTAGATCTGCCTGTGCTTCGTAATAAAGATCTAGGTTTCTGTCTCTGCTAATGATTGCCTGCCTGCCGTCCCTTTCCCATGGAATCCATGCGCTCAATGGGCTCCTACAGTTTGTCTACGCATACTTCCTTTTTTTGGTTCCTCGGATTCGTTCACTTAAGCGACTTAAGTATTTACATGATTTACTTTGAGCCATTGAGATAAATTTGTAGGATGTCCACTTTATAGCTTGTGACTTCTTTCACAAGTTGTATTTTCTTATCTCCATTTATTCAGATTGTGTTTCTTTATGCAGATCTGGCCACAGTTCAGGAATTCTCACCAGTGACAGAGGGCTCTCTGTGGTTGCTTTGAAAACAAGTGTGAACTATCACTGACTTAGTGAGCAGTATTTTTATGGGAAGAGAAAAGCTCCATGAGCAGCCCTCCGGTC
>NC_057800.1:700414536-700418287 GCF_018294505.1 Triticum aestivum
TCCAAACCGATTGTATGTATCCCGTGCAACCGTCTCACATCGGTTGCATCCAGTAGCCATATGCTTCCTGTGGTCCACATGGCTATGTAACAACCACGTACGGATCTAAGTAGATGCCCTGAAGATGACCTGCAAAAAAAATTGTGTTAGTTTGTCTGTTAAAGGCAACATCATTTCTACAGTTCCATGTGGCCCAAAGTAATGCATACACTTTAACTCGAATATGTGTCGTAGTCTTAGGCTCTATCCCAGTTAACTAAGTCCCAAATAAATGTGATATCGTACTGGACGGAATAACGTTAAAAGCCACGTGGATCGTTCTCCACAGTAGCTTAGTAAGTGGACATGGGATAAAAAGATGTTGTATTGTTTCATCCTTATCACAAAAGCAGTATCTTTTACTTCCTTCCCAACTATGCTTGGCCAAATTATCCTTTGTCAAGATTACTCCCTTATGCACAAACCACATAAACATTTTGATTTTCAATGGCACCATAATTTTCCAAATGTGTATGGTCTGCGGGATAGACCTGGTGTTGATCAAATCTGTATACATATATTTAACCGAGAAAACTCCAGACACTGACAACTTCCAGTATATGGAGTCCGCTGCATCAACCTACGCATAACCTACACATAAGATGTATCAAACTATCCCATCGATCACCCACTAACGACCATCGAAACTAAATATTAAGAGGAATGGATTCCAACACTGTGCCAACGAAAACCTATTTCCGTTGTACAATGTTATATAAGGAAGGATACTGCAAGGACAATGGAGACTCACCCAACCAGGTGTCCTCCCAGAACCTAGTACCATGTCCATTCCCTACAATGAATTTGCTCCGGTTGGAGAAGGCAACCTTTGTCTTCATAAGCCCCTTCCAGAAAGGAGAATCAGACGGACTGCCGTTATTTGAGCCAGCATTTTGGAATGCAAATATTTATTACGCAGTAACTGAATCCATACCCCTTCATAGTACAGTGGTTAGGTTTAGACAGTTATGTTTATCTCCTTGCGGACACTGGTTTGGTAGGAAACCAGCACCCATGGACAAATTATAGCTGGGTTTTGACAGCCAATATATTTTGCATGCCTGCAATCTTAATGTTATCCTTTAGTCACATTCCCAGCATACTGTTTTAGGGGCTGTTTGGATTGCCTTCTCAGGCTTCATCAGATACTAGCACCAAACCTTTTTTTATGTCCATGAATTATCATCATCATTTGTAGGCCACGGCCACTCTCTGTCTTTGTCAATCGCATCACACTGTTACATTTCATAATTAAATCCACTTGTGCGCATCATCGTCATTGGTCAGGGTCGGGCTGTCAAAATCCGAGGCCCTGTGCCAGACTCTAAAATGGGGCCTATCTTTCAATGGCCGAGCTGCAAAGAAAAATTGGGCAGAGTAATCTAACGGAAAGCAAAGAAAGGACTTAAATTTGTAACCATATATAGTAGTATTTCAGTAGAAATAATAAATAAATGATACTCTATTGTTACCATTGATTATCATATCAGTAGATTCATCCTTGAAGCAACAAGGCAAGCTCGTATGCTCCCAGGAAAACAGAAGAGAATAGAGTGTTAAAGCCAACTCTGGTACACTTGATAAAAGACAACAATCCACTTGATAAATTGCACTAAAATAGCAGGGCAAGCACAATGAAATTTGGACAGCATATCTAATATTAAAGGAAGAATTGTTTCAACATTTTTTTTGTCCATCAGATTTTTCGCACGTCAGCCCTTCTACCAGCACGCTCGACCCGAATCTCGTGCGTGCCTTTGTTCGTCTCAGATTTTTTTTTCCAGTCATGTCCTCAGATTTGCATCCGTCACGAGACACCAGGCTAGGCTGGACCGATGCGAGAATGACCTCGGTCGGCTCGATGGGCCAACTCTAGCTTGGTCAGGCACGTCCGGCCCATAGAGTATGTGTTGGCCCATGGTGGACCTCAGCATGCCAACAGAGTAGCGAAAAGAATGCATGTTCGCCAGGATTCAAACTTGGTATGACATGGAATAAGGACGGGCTCCTAAGCCAACTCGGCTATTGTGCGTTCATGTATTCCTAAGGAAACAAATTTTTAATCTTCGTTCCATACATTCCTTACATTAAGTAGATGAAAATATAATTAGCACGGAGAAGAAATTATAAGCATTTCTTTAATTTAGGTTGGTTGCTATAGGAGGTCTAACCCGAATAGTTTGTCACGTATTTGAAGCTTGTCATGGTTGTAATGGTGATTGCAATGTTGGCTTTATATTCTTGTGCTTCATGGTTTAGCATGCAATAAGACTTATTGCATGCGAAATTTTTAATTGCAAATACTTGATAAGGTGCCTAAATATAAAGATGTGCTTGATGTATTCATGAGCTCCTGGTTTTCCACATAATTTTTGACATTTGCACTGAAAGTCTGTGGTGAAAGAAAAATCTTCTCATATAGTTGGTAGAAAATTCATACATGAGTCCCCATTGCGTAGGAGCCGGGCACCTTGATTTGGGTCCTAGGTTGAGTCGTAGATGATGAACTCATCCGGATAGGACTTAGGTCCATGTAGGGTGCGGGTGCGTATATATATATATATATACACCAGTCGGTTATGCATCGTACCGTCAGATTGTGAGGTAAAGACAATCTCTAGCTATATATCTCTATCTTCATGGATGGACGACACACCGGGATGTCTGCGGAACGACCGCGTCGTCAGGCAGAAGCCCACCTCTCTTGACCCGCCGGTCCTGACTGACACAGAGAGGGAGGACGCTCTAGACCAGAAGATCACGCAGTTGGGCCTTGCTAAGGACACCCGTCTCACACTGTTGTGTGCAAACGAGTCCCCTAGGAAGAATTGGGACTCCCGCCTCACTCTGTTGCGTGTTTGAGTGCTCCCTAGGAAAAATTAATCATTGTGTGGAGGAGTAGGAGGCCTTGGGCACTGTCGGAGGCCTGGTCGGTGCCTTGATGACTATTGAATGCGCTTGTCATCCCGTAAGCCATACCCTCACCGAGGCTGCTACACATTGCCACCATGTGGGGCCATTATAGGGACGACAGTCGGTCTTCCTGGCGAAGCTCAGGCAGGTCCGATATTAGGTAATGATGCCCGCGCAACACTCGATGTACATAGTGTTGGGCAAGAAGGGCATGATCCGGGATGAGCGGAGGAAGTAAAACACACAAAATCTTTCATGTTTTCTTTACCATTTTCACTGCCATGACAATGTCACAATGTATCCCCATTGGAACACAAGGGCAATTTTCCTAGTAAAGTAAAACTTAGAACATCAACACTAAATTTTTGTACAATAAAAAACTGAAATTTGGACAGGACATACTGATAAACACTGGAATTTGCATAGCAAGAAGAACGAAATTCTGACAGAAAATACAATAAATTATGGACATCAACAAGACTGAATGAGTGGAACTCATATGATATCAACAAGGTTGAATCAGTGTCAAGGGTGAGCTCACCGGGACCACGGGATGCAAGTAGCCCGTCGTGTTGGTTTTCAGGGCATAAGGTGTGGGGTGCGCCAAGAGTCTGAAAAAGGACGAACCGCACCAGTTCCATGAGAGCATCTACAGTTGGACCCCTCAAAACGTCCAGGCGAACAGCCAGGTCACTGTCCAGCAGAAAAAAGAGGAACAAAGTCACTCAACCAGTCCCCCTATTTTGACCGGCTTATTCGGTCTGTCCAGAAATCCCCATATATCCAGGCCATAGTTGGG
>NC_057800.1:700418297-700420325 GCF_018294505.1 Triticum aestivum
TCGCCAGGATTCAAACTTGGTATGACATGGAATAAGGACGGGCTCCTAAGCCAACTCGGCTATTGTGCGTTCATGTATTCCTAAGGAAACAAATTTTTAATCTTCGTTCCATACATTCCTTACATTAAGTAGATGAAAATATAATTAGCACGGAGAAGAAATTATAAGCATTTCTTTAATTTAGGTTGGTTGCTATAGGAGGTCTAACCCGAATAGTTTGTCACGTATTTGAAGCTTGTCATGGTTGTAATGGTGATTGCAATGTTGGCTTTATATTCTTGTGCTTCATGGTTTAGCATGCAATAAGACTTATTGCATGCGAAATTTTTAATTGCAAATACTTGATAAGGTGCCTAAATATAAAGATGTGCTTGATGTATTCATGAGCTCCTGGTTTTCCACATAATTTTTGACATTTGCACTGAAAGTCTGTGGTGAAAGAAAAATCTTCTCATATAGTTGGTAGAAAATTCATACATGAGTCCCCATTGCGTAGGAGCCGGGCACCTTGATTTGGGTCCTAGGTTGAGTCGTAGATGATGAACTCATCCGGATAGGACTTAGGTCCATGTAGGGTGCGGGTGCGTATATATATATATATATACACCAGTCGGTTATGCATCGTACCGTCAGATTGTGAGGTAAAGACAATCTCTAGCTATATATCTCTATCTTCATGGATGGACGACACACCGGGATGTCTGCGGAACGACCGCGTCGTCAGGCAGAAGCCCACCTCTCTTGACCCGCCGGTCCTGACTGACACAGAGAGGGAGGACGCTCTAGACCAGAAGATCACGCAGTTGGGCCTTGCTAAGGACACCCGTCTCACACTGTTGTGTGCAAACGAGTCCCCTAGGAAGAATTGGGACTCCCGCCTCACTCTGTTGCGTGTTTGAGTGCTCCCTAGGAAAAATTAATCATTGTGTGGAGGAGTAGGAGGCCTTGGGCACTGTCGGAGGCCTGGTCGGTGCCTTGATGACTATTGAATGCGCTTGTCATCCCGTAAGCCATACCCTCACCGAGGCTGCTACACATTGCCACCATGTGGGGCCATTATAGGGACGACAGTCGGTCTTCCTGGCGAAGCTCAGGCAGGTCCGATATTAGGTAATGATGCCCGCGCAACACTCGATGTACATAGTGTTGGGCAAGAAGGGCATGATCCGGGATGAGCGGAGGAAGTAAAACACACAAAATCTTTCATGTTTTCTTTACCATTTTCACTGCCATGACAATGTCACAATGTATCCCCATTGGAACACAAGGGCAATTTTCCTAGTAAAGTAAAACTTAGAACATCAACACTAAATTTTTGTACAATAAAAAACTGAAATTTGGACAGGACATACTGATAAACACTGGAATTTGCATAGCAAGAAGAACGAAATTCTGACAGAAAATACAATAAATTATGGACATCAACAAGACTGAATGAGTGGAACTCATATGATATCAACAAGGTTGAATCAGTGTCAAGGGTGAGCTCACCGGGACCACGGGATGCAAGTAGCCCGTCGTGTTGGTTTTCAGGGCATAAGGTGCGGGGTGCGCCAAGAGTCTGAAAAAGGACGAACCGCACCAGTTCCATGAGAGCATCTACAGTTGGACCCCTCAAAACGTCCAGGCGAACAGCCAGGTCACTGTCCAGCAGAAAAAAGAGGAACAAAGTCACTCAACCAGTCCCCCTATTTTGACCGGCTTATTCGGTCTGTCCAGAAATCCCCATATATCCAGGCCATAGTTGGGGTGGATATGGGAGGCCCAGTCGGGCAAGCCTGCCACATAGGCTGCGGCCTAGCCTAGCCCCCCCCCCCACCCACCGTCTAAAAAAAGCTTATTCAGACAAAACCCTAGCTCAAACCTCACTCCTCTCACCTCTTTGCTCTCCTCCATCCACTCCCCTTCGGATCTAAGCTTCCCCACCATCCCACACTAGTAGAAAAGGGGGCTTTGGTCCAGGCCGGGTAAGCCCATTAGTCCCGGTTCAGTCCAGAACCGGGACCAATGGGTGCATTTATCCCGGTT
>NC_057800.1:700421298-700460756 GCF_018294505.1 Triticum aestivum
CAGTTTTAGAAAAAACAAAAGAAAATGATGGAAATGTCAAAAAAATAAAATAAAATAAGTTTCCCATGTGATATGTGGTCTAGTTGTTGGGAAAATTTACAAATATGAATTTCGACTTTATTTACAAAATCTGTCTGGAATTTGTAAAATGGGCATAACTTTTGCATACGAACTCGGATTAAAAAGTTTTTTATATGAAAAATCATCTACTCGAAAAGTTACATCCGATGGAGACGGCCTATGGCCTGTTTGCAAATTTGTAGAATTCTCAAATTCCAAAAGGAAAAAAAGTTATGCTCAAATTTTAGTTTTTATAAATTTTTAGTAAATCTGGTCAAACTATGGTCAAACTACTTATTCAAGAAGTATTAGTGTTACTAAACAATTATTCAAGAATATTAGTGTTATTAAATAATTATTTCACCTTTTTTGAATTTTGGTCAAATCTGGTCAAACTATGGTCAAACTGTGGTCAAACAATGGCCAAACTACTTATTCAAGAAATATTAGTGTTACTTAAAAATTATTGTTTTTTAGAACAATAGTTTCAAACTCAAACAATGAAATATGTGACTTCATGCTCAAGCTAAATTCCTGAGGGTTAATAGGATTGACATCTTACTATTGTCGGGAAAACAACAAGTGCAGACTTGAAAACAAGGGAGAATAGAACCCGGAAGTTAAGCGTGCTCAGGCTGGAGTAGTGAGAGGATGGGTGACCGTTCGGGAAGTTAGATGATTTGGAATGATGAGGGGTGATTAGAGATTAAATTGAGCAGTGATGAGGGGTGATTAGAGATTAGAGGTTAAAATAATTCAGAAATTTGAAAATAAAAAAATAAAAAAAATATTTCAAAAAAATTCAAAAAAAAAATAGAAAATTTCCTTTAGTAACGGTTGGTGTTACCAACCGGGACTAAAGGGTCAAGGCATTAGTACCGACCCTTTAGTCCCGGTTCCAGAACCGGGACTAAAGGCCCTTTTTCTACCAGTGCCATGACATGGCCAGCTTCGAATCTGGCTCCGACGAGATTGACTGGGTGGGGCTTGCCACCTCTGACCCGTCGAGCTCATCTGATCCGGATGAGGAGGAGCTTGCACTCCGCATAGCACTTCGATGCTGGCAGATGGATGTGGGTGGGAGCTCCTCCTCCGCAAGCTCATTGGTAGGGAGCTCCTCCTCCGCGATGGCCTGGCGTCACCCTGCCCGCACTCTACCATAAACGGCGAGGCGGCAGCGCGAGCAGCGGCGCCAGACACCACCAGCACCAGCCCCGACTGGGAGCCTCTAGGTGATGGTGCCCGCATTGTTCTATGTTACTGGGCAGGTCTGATGAAGCTGGAGGATGCGGCTGATCTGAGGACTGGGGGGATCATGCTGAAGAACAACGCTTCAAGACTGATGGCGAGTGCTTGTAGTGGGTTTCCCGGCGATGCTTGAACCCGCTTTCCTCTTTCCCGTCTCATTCTCTCGACACTGATGTATTTCCGTTATGTTGTAGTAATGAAAAGGGGTAATGCCCGGTTAAGAAAAAAGATGGCCAAGTTGGTAGTTTTATAGTCAATTATTAAAAGACAACCTGGTAGTTATTATGGTTGTAACTTCTATCATGTCAATTGAGTCCGTTGAAGAGTTGGATCGTGGCAAGATTTAACTGAATTGGTGGTATGGAATATAATGGGATTTGGATTCTTCTCAGCCTGTAATATCAAGGGATTTTGGTTTGTATGAATATCTACATAATTTATACCTGATCATAGCAAGACTTAACGAATCGGCAAATTTCTGCAACCAATTCGCAACCACTCAATCAAACAGAATAAAAACATTACTACATCAGAATTTTTTGAAGAATTGCATCTGAATTTATTAGAAGAGAATACCCTGTACGTAGTTGCAATGAACAACACAAACAAGGCTTGGATACCAGGAACTACACCCAGGACTCGAATGCAGATAGCGAACAAACTGAAAGCCTGAAAACCATGGTCCAAAGCACTTAATTGCTCACGACCATAGAGTTTATGTAATCAGGTGTACATCACAATGCCAAAGCGAAGTGCCACCAAAGTTCTCATCAATTCTTCTAGCAATAAAGTGAGACCAATTACTTCTTCGATTGGAATTAGCGCGCTCCAGCCATGTCTTAGCGGATTCAATGACAATTACTACTAATGCTGTGAGAAAGTTGAATCATTTGGCCATGCTTAACCTTAGGGCTCAGGGGGTATGCATTTTCGGTGAGTACAAAAGCTGAAAAACATGCATGGAACGAGTGCAGTGCATGGGGAGAATAATGGCGAGACAAGCCATGTATGCAAAAGGGAACACGAATAAAGCTTGCATGGTCGACGTGTCGATCGACTGACGGAGGGTATAAGTCTAGACTCTAGAGTAGATGTCGACCAGCAGTAGAGGCTCTGAACTTTCGCCTCCTGTTCTCTCAGCATCACACCTATTATACTGTATTGTTGCCCCATCCCCACCGAATGAATCCTTGTTGTGTCCTGTATCAAAAGTCGAGAGTGTTTGGGACATAGCAGAAAAGTCGGTGAGGTTTGGACATTGGTGGGTTGGGCTCCGGGCGCTACTGCTTTATTCCGACGTGACACCACCACTGTACCGCCACCGCACGCACTCACCCGGCCGGCAAGCTACATTACATGACCAGTTGAGAAGGCGCAGCAGTGGGGATTTCCTCTGCCAAAGATTTCCCCACCTTCCCCCACCTTCCCGAGTTTCGCCGCAGGCCAGATGCGTTCATCGTCACCTGGTAAGCCACCTCCCTTTCCTGCTGCTGCGATTCCTTCCTAGCTTGGTGCTCCACGGGATTAGGGTTAGGGCCGCGGAGCTTGTGTGCACGCGCGCGCAATTCAGCTCTGCTTCCTCTGCTTTCTACACCCCACCAGTTTAGTTTAGTTATACTGGCAGGCAGTTTCTCCTCCTGGATACCTGTGTTGTTCAGTCCAACTGGTGCTTTCTCGTGTTCGTCGCCGTGTATGTATGTATGTATGTATGTATGTATATGAACGAGCTTGCTACTCCCTTTATTTGTCTGTCTCTTTGGGCCAACCAGATTTGTCCCTTTGTAATTTCCTACTGCTCCCTCCGATCTTAATTAATTGACGCGGCTTCAGTACAAAGATGTGCTACTGAAGTTGCGTCAGTTAATTTGGATCGGAGGGAGTAGAAGATTTTTTGGACTGGCCATGTGCATTTTACTGCAAGTGCTGGACAGTGGGTGTGGTTTCAGACTCTCAGTTCTTTCTTCTATGTAGCCGAGGTCTTCTCAAAGATCTCAGGGGAAAATTGTAGGGGGGACAACGGACAAGTTCCATCCTGTTAGATCTGCCTGTGCTTCGTAATAAAGATCTAGGTTTCTGTCTCTGCTAATGATTGCCTGCCTGCCGTCCCTTTCCCATGGAATCCATGCGCTCAATGGGCTCCTACAGTTTGTCTACGCATACTTCCTTTTTTTGGTTCCTCGGATTCGTTCACTTAAGCGACTTAAGTATTTACATGATTTACTTTGAGCCATTGAGATAAATTTGTAGGATGTCCACTTTATAGCTTGTGACTTCTTTCACAAGTTGTATTTTCTTATCTCCATTTATTCAGATTGTGTTTCTTTATGCAGATCTGGCCACAGTTCAGGAATTCTCACCAGTGACAGAGGGCTCTCTGTGGTTGCTTTGAAAACAAGTGTGAACTATCACTGACTTAGTGAGCAGTATTTTTATGGGAAGAGAAAAGCTCCATGAGCAGCCCTCCGGTCGTCTGATTGAATCCCTTAAAATGGAGAGGGTTAGGACCATTCTGACTCATGGATACCCATACCGACATGAGCACTCGACACATTTCATCATTAGGAAGACTATCAAGCCAAACTATTCAAACTTTAGTCGTTGGTAAGCAATCTCTGGAGTCTGTAAAAAGAAACATAATGTTAAGTAAAACAAGATGTATTAGTTCCCTGAGGCTGTTTCTGAATGCAGGTACATTGCATGGATATTCTTGGCAGCATTATACCATCTCCCTAGTTTTCAGTCAATGGGGTTGGATTTGATGATGAATCATTCCCTGCTCCTCGCTATTTATGTTTCCTCTCTAGTTTTCTTTATCATCTTCCGCGTCATATTTCTTGGACTCTGGTATTTGGGTCTTGTTTCTCGCATAGCAGAGAAACAGCAAGTGATGCTTACTATAATCCAAAATTGTGCAGTAAGTTTTTTTGCATACATTGATTCAGGTATTACGTTCATCTTCTTTAGATACTTCTGAATTTTCTAAGATTTGCATTTCTGTAACATCACAGGTGATAAGTACAGCTTGCTGCGTGTTCTACAGTCACTGTGGTAGCAGAACTCTTTCGAGGGACAAATCCATTGATCGTAGAACTGCTAACTGGGTTGCATTTTCTCTGTGGAGAAAGCAAAATGAGGACAATACACTGATTTCAAAGCTATTGCGTATGCATAAGTTTAATGACCAGATTTGCCCATCCTGGTTTGCTCCGGTTCGCTCTGCCAGTGATTACCCACCTTCTGTTCGTGCTTGCATATCTCTTCTGTTTATTTACTGTTCTATTTTTATCTTGGTATGTTTGCTCCAATTAGCTTCCAATGGATCCGAACACTCCAACATCATTTCACCTGTCTACTCTTTCTGGGCTATATTCATTGGACTTTGCATGGCTAATTATGTCGTGGAGTGGTCAACTGGGTATGTCTACTGCCTGAACACATTCATCTGGTAGATAAGATTTATTTTTTATGTATTATAAACAAGTCAACAGATTAGTTTGCATTCTGTCATCTTAAGAGGGAACTTATGATGATGAAAAGGAAATGCAATATGTTCGTCATGGTTTCATCTAAGCAGAACTATAATATGGTTTTCAACATCCATGGCCCCTTAATAATGTGCCAATGGTTGTTGGCGAGCCTTGGGAAAAATCTAAAAGGTGTTGCATTAAGTTTATTACCTATATGTCACATGAATATGCTTTAGTGAATAACATGGTGCGACTGAGTAAGATATCCTCAGGTCATTATTACTAGGGTACTGAAGAGTTGGACATGATGATGACCACTTTGTTTGTCTTTTTTCACATATTTGTCTAGCAGATAAGAAAATAGGCCAGAAAAAGATGCCCAATATAACTGACTCATTCATTCTCCTTGTTTCCTTGAATTGTTGTACAGATGGGCTCTAACTCATCCTTTACCAATTTCGGAGTATGAGAATCTGAAGAAACTGTTGAAATCTGATTTTGAGGACACGGTTCGTCAGTATTCTGCGTATGTTCTTGATTTTAAGCTCTTATTATCCACTTGATCTTGTAAAAATGGCTGACTATTTGTCGATATATTCTGCAGGACCTCAACAGATTTGCTTAAAACTGTTTTCAACCTCATGATATCAGTCACACTTTTTGTTGGTCGATTTGACATGCGTATGATGCAGGTACATGCCTGTGATTTAAAGGCTTGATTCCTCATTTTGGTCTAGTTTTTTGCTTCCTTGCAGTCTTTCCTTGTCTCAGAATACCCTCCTTCCTAGAATTTCGGTCTTGTGCTCTAAATTGCTTTCACTGGTTGAGCCTATTGTTCTGTTAAAACATTGATATTTCTTTTCTAACCCAACCAGGCTGCTATGAACAAAGGTCCAGACGAATCTAAGAGCGGCGACCTTTTATACGATCATCTTGATGGAAAAGACGAACTTTCATTTGACATCATTGCATATGCCGGCGATTGTGGCAACTCTACATATGCCATAGCACCCTTACTTGCTCAACGTTCTTTAGTCGTAAAATCTGATGATTCCAGGCTTATATTTCCCGGTGGAGAACTACTACTTATTGGTGGAAACCTCGTGTATGCTGCATACTTTGATCGTTTACACCATTTGAAGTTTTCAGTTCATGTTTGCTGATTAATGACTAGTAAATGTTTTGCTTGTCATATGCTAATTTATGAGAAAAGTGATTCTACCATGCATGGGAGAGCCTTCCATCTTTGTTAGAGATTCGTGCACCAATGCCTTGAGTATTTAAACTTTTAAAGTCATCTGGCAACAAATGCTACTGCAAAGTACTCCCTCCGTCCCATAATATAAGAGCGTTTTTGACAACGCTCTTATATTATGAGACGGAGGGCGTACTATGCTAGGTGGATGCACTCCATTCCTCTCTCCCAACTACTAGTTCTCTCTCCTGCACACTAGTACATGTAATTTATTTTCATTCTTAAACTTCAAACAACCATATATTTTAAAATAAGTAGAGGATAAATCCGTGGATGATTTCTTTGAAACAAGGGCAATATTTAATATGTTTTAGCAATTTTGAATTTTGAGTTTTTGAAACACAGTGAACCGTTTACTAAATGGTGTGCAAAATAATTAGGTATACCAGACTCGAAAACACGATGAAACAAGACAAATTTGGTTAGTCTGACATTCATAGTTCTTATAGTTTCATCATGTTTCAAAATCATATTTAAAAAATGAAGAAAATATATGCATGGTTAGTCTTGTTGAAAAGATCTTGTCACTAGGAAGGCAAATATGTAAACATACCAGAAAGCAAATTTTGTGTTTAATAGCTAGGACGGTTTTGAATTTGGGACTAACCTTAAAATGCATGGGTGATTTGAGGAGGTAGGAGAATCTAGGTAGGGGATAGGATAAAGTAGGTGTGTTCGCTGTCATAATGGAATTGATGCCATGCATGATATTTCTGGTGCATGGTAGAAAAACCAGTCTCGCTAGTTTATCTCAAGTTGCATTCCAGACATATGATGCCATCTTCTCTTTTTTTGCCAGCTTGTTATATTGGATAATTTTTTTTTCATGTTGATCTTGGAATAAGCTCTTCAAAAAGTTGTTGATTTGTTCCTTTCTTTTGCAGATATCCAAATCCATGCTCATTTACATATGAGCAGCATTGTTTCTGCCCTTTTGAGTATGCTCTCCAGCCTCCTGCTTGGTATACGCCTGAACACATAACATTGGAAAACCCTGAACTTCCTCTTGGAGTTTCTGAGCTCAGGCAGTATAGCCGGCCACAATGTTTTATGATTCCTGGCAACCACGGTAAATATTACCTACCTATGATCTGCACTGTACTTTGTGTTTTATGACATTTATATGCCTATCTTCTTCCTTGCCCATCAGTGTTACAATTTTTTCTTGGCTTCGGAGAAGTTACACTATATATTTTTTAATACAGAAATGTGAAGAGAGCTATGTAAATAATGATGACAAAGGCTACTCCACAACATGGGCTTAGCCCCAGCCTCTGTACGTATGTGCCTCCAGTCACACTGGATGAGCATGAGCTGGGTAAAGACGTGCTTCGTGCTCTGCGCAGATGCGCCTGAGGACTCCTGTAGGATACACCTAGTTTTAGCACCACAAAGATATTCTCCAAGTGAGCCGAGTCACGGATATGCTTGTCAATTTTGTCTTTGGTTAAATAGCATCCTGTAATACCTTCCATGCCCATTCACCCAAGCTTTCTCCACCTCCAATGCCCTTGACAACCATGCCGGTTGTCACCTCTAGCAGAACGACACCAAAACTATAGATGTCAGTCTTCTCGCTCGCCTTTCCATTGTACTGAAAGTATTCTGCAAAATTTGCATTTAGTTAGCGTTCATTGAAAATGTTTGAGATGCCTTGCTGGATTTGAGACTCACTAGGGGGTCATGTACCCGTGTGTACCACAAATGGCTGACATGTGGTGGGACTGGCCTGGGTTGACACCCTTTCGAGAGTAAGCCCAAAGTTGGCGATCTTGGCGTGGAACTCTGGTTCAAGCAAAATGTTGTCTGACTTGATGTCCCTTTGTATAATATCCTGTCCACACTCTTGGTGGATGTGGTTGAGGCCCCTCGTTGCATCAAAGCGATGGTCAGCCTCCTCCGCTAGTACAATGGTGCAGGGGCGCCCTCGTGGTAACGGTGGTGCAGCCAGTCGTCGAGGCTGCCCTTCTCCAAGTGCTCGTAAACAAGCAGCTTGGCATCTTAGCCGGAGATGCTGCAGAGCAGCTTGATGATGTTGTGATTGATGCTCCCGAATCTCTTCACCTCCGAGTTGAACAGTTTGTGGTCCGGATTTCCCGTGTTGCATATCTTCTTGGCAGCCACTATTCTGCTGTTGCGATCCTTGGTGGCACCATCAAGGCTAGGAGGTGGACATGGTACACCTTTTCAGACCCACCGCTGACAATAATGTTCTCCTCAGATATGTTGTTGAGCACGTCGGATTTTGTGATGTCCAGAGGTGTGAATGGTGTCATTTTCCAATCAGCCACAACTTCTTTCACCACTTGTGTGTTCTTCCGCCGCCGAAAGAGCAGCCATATGATGATGCTCATGGAAACGGTGATGACTCTGATATCGAGCACTAACAAAATTATCACACGCTTCTGGAGGTGGCTGCCTCCATGGCATTTTGGGAGATTTATCCTCGAGTCCCACTTGGAACAGAGCCCATGGCTTCCAAGGAAGCTGCGGTTGTACTTTGCACTTTGCAGAGAGAGGGACACCTCCCCATTGAGCTGGTTAAATGACAAATTGAGGGACACAATTAAATGGTTGCCGAAGTTAGGCAAAAATTTGCTTGTTAGCTCGTTGTTGGACAAATCAAGGCCTAACAGTGATGAAATTTTCTCAATGTTCCATGGCGGCATTGCACCTGATATATGATTGTTGCTAAGGTCAAGTGATTTGAGATTTTGCAATAATTTAATTGATGTTGGTATGGATCCAGGTATCTTGTTCCCACTTAGTGACAATTCAGAAAGCATGTGGAGATTGCTCATGTTGATAGGTAGCTCTCCTGAGAGTTAGTTATTCTGCACCATCAACATCAATAGCCTAGTTCCAAACGTCAGGATCGAGCTGGAGAAGTGGTTGTTCTGCATCTCAATTCGAGAGATATTCGAAGATCTCTCCTTCGGCATAGTGCCAGCGAAGTTGTTCGATATTAGCACTGTGTGCACCAACGGCAACCACCATATATTCACCGGAAACTCCCCTGAGAAGTTGTTACCGAGCATAATGTTATCCAGTAAGAGGCAGTTGCCAATGCTCGCTGGGAGCTCGCCGAAGAAGCTGTTTTAGAAACTACTATGTTGAATAGTTTCCCGTGAGCGAATATCTCCTCCAGTAGTGAGCTAGACAAGCTTTTGTTGTAGACCTCAATATTTCCAAGCGGCGAGTGCTTCCCAAGTTCTTGTGGCACCTCACCTGAGAGCATATTGTCAAACAACTGGATGTATTGGAGGTTGCGAATGAGGTCAATGCTTCTAGGGATGGGGCCTATGGACTCATTGTTGTATAGGATGATAATGGTTATTTTCTTGAGTGTCCCAAAGTCTTCTGGTATGCAGCCAGTGAGTTTGTTTGCCGACAAGTCTATCTTAATCAAATTCACCGTAGTGATGTTGTACGACAGCTCCTCGGTGAGTCCATTGTCATACAAGTACAAGATCTCAAGCTTTCCGTGTTGCGAGATCCAGACAGGGATTGAACCACTGAGCTTGTTTCCCCACAGGTCGAACATGGCTAGTTCCTTTAGGCTTGAGAATGCCTCTATAATCTCGTCGGTGAAGCCATTTGGAGTGCCGAAAGCTCGACCATCGGCATCGGCAGAACTACACTAAAGTTATTGTTAGTTAGGTTGAGATGCTTCATAGATGGTGATAACCCTTTGATGTCTTGAGGAAGGAATCAATGGAAGCCTTTGTAGGAGAGATCAAGGTACCAAAGCAAGGAGTAGGCGTAGAGCATGATGCCGGGGAATCTCCAAATGAGCTTGTTGTACGAAAAGTCAAGGTGGATCAGGTACGTGAGGTTGCACATAGACGGAGGGATGCTGCCGGTAAGATTCAAATGCTTGAATGAAAGCCCTCTAACTAGACCTCCACTGCTCCCCACACAGCTGACACTTGCCCAATTGCAATGATGCGTGGGGCAAAACAACCGGTCATTGCAGCTGGGCTGGTGTCAGCTGCGTGGCAGTAGGTGGAGGCCAAGTTATGGGGATTTTCTTCTAGTGTTAGAATCTTATCGGCAATATCCCTCCATCTGTGTGCAACCTCAAGTACCTGATCCATCTTGACTTTTCATACGACAAGCCCACTGGGAGATTCCCTGTCATCACATTCTACACCTACTCCTAGCTACAGTACCTTGATATCTACTACAACGGCTCCCATTGAGTACTTACTCAAGATATCAGCGGACTACCACCATCTATGACGCATCTATACCTGACTAGCAACAAATTTTGTGGTGTTCTGCCGACGGTGATGGCCAAGCATTAGGCACTTCAGAGCCTACTTCTTGACACGAATGGCTTCACCGGTGAGATTCCAGAGGCATTCTCAAGCCTAAAGGAACTAACCATTTTGTACATGTAGGGCAACAAGTCAATGGTTTGATCCTCGTCTACATCTGGCAGCACCAAAACCTCGAGATTTTGTACTTGTATGACAATGGACTCAACAGAAAGCTGTCGTGCAACTTCACTGCAATGAATTTGATTAAAATAGACTTGTCAGCAAACAAACTCACTGGCTACATACCAGAAGACTTTGGGTCACTCAAGAAACTAACCATTATCATCCTATACAACAACGAGTTCATAGGCCCCATCCCAGAAGCATTGGCCTCATTCATACTCCAATACATCCAGTTGTTCGACAATATGATCTCGAGTGAGGTAAGGTACCACAACAACTTGGGAAGCACTCGCCGCTTGGAAATTTTGAGGACTACAACAACTTGTCTGGCTCACTATCGGGGCAGTTATGCGCCATGAGAAACTATTCAACATTGTAGTTTCTAACAACAGCTTCTCCGGTGAGCTCCCGGAGCATTGGCAACTACCTGTCGCTGGATAACATTATGCTCGTCAACAACAACTTCTCTGGGAAGTTTCTCGTGAATATATGGTGGTTGCCATTGGTGCATACATTGCTAATATCAGACAACAACTTCACTGGCACTATGTAGAAAGAGATATCTTCGAATATCCCTTGAATTGAGATGGAGAGCAACCACTTCTACAACTCGATCCCGACAATTGAGACTGGGCTATTGGTGTTGATGGTGAAGAATAAGCAACTCTCGGTAGAGCTACCTTTCAACACAAGCAATCTCCACATGCTTTCTGAATTGTCACTAAGTGGGAATAAGATAGATCCGTACCAACATCAATTGAATTGTTGCGGAATCTCAAATCACTTGACCTCAGCAACAATCGTATATCAGGTGCAATACCAGCATGGAGCAATGAAATGATTTCATCACCAGTAATCCTTCATTTGTCCAACAACGAGCTAACATGCAATATTCCGCCTGGCTTCGGCAACCATTCAATTGCGTCCCTCAGTTTGCAATTTATAACCAACTCAATGGGTGGTGTCCCTCTCTCTCTACAAAGTGCAAAGTACAACCACGGCTTCCTTCGAAACCGTGGGCTTTGTGCCAAGTGGGGATCAAGGATAAATCTCCCAAAATGCCATGGAGGCACCCACCTCTACAAGCATATGATAATCTTATTAGTGCTCGGTGTCACTATCATCGTCACTTGTATGAATACCGTCATACGACTGCTCTTTCGGCAACGGAAGAACACACAAGTGGTGAAAGAAGTCGTGGCTGATTAGAAAATGACACCACACCTCTGGACTTCACGGAATCTAATGTGCTCAACAACATATCTGAGGAGAACATTATCGGCAGTGCGGGTCTGGGAAAGGTGTACCGTGTCCACCTCCCTCGCCTTCATGGTCTCATTGAGGATCGCAACAGCAGAATAGTGGCTGTTAAGAAGGTATGCAACATGAGAAATCTAGACCACAAGCAGTCTGACTCAGAAGTGAAGACATTGGGGAGCATCAATCACAAGAACATGATCAAGCTGCTTTGCAGCATCTCCAGCCAAGATGTCGAGCTGCTTGTTTACAAACACATGGAGAAGGACAGCCTCAACAACTGGATGCACCACCGTGAATGCACGGGTGCCCCTTCACCATTGCACTGGCCGACAAGGCTGACCATCGTTATCGATGCATCCAGGGGCCTCAACTACATCCACAAAGAGTGCAGACGGGCTATTATCCACCGGGACATCAAGTCAGACAATATTTTGCTTGACCCAGAGTTCCATGCCAAGATCACCGACTATGGGCTCGAATGGTTGTCAGCCCACGCCAGTCCCACCACAGGTCAGCCATTTTTTGGGACACACGGGTACATGGCCCCTGATGACAATCTCAAATCCAGCAAGGCGTCTCAAACATTTCTGTTGAATGCTAACTGGATGCAAATTTTGCATAATACTAATAGTACAATGGAGGGGCGTACTAGAAGATTGACATCTACAGTTTTGGTGTCATTCTGCTAGAGCTGACAACCGACATGGTTGCCAAGGGCGTTGGAGGAGGAGAAAGCTTGGTTGAATGGGCATGGAAGGTATTACCGGATTGCTCTTTAACCAAAGACAAAATCGTCGAGCATATCGGTGGTTCAGTCTACTTAGAGGATAATTTTTATGGTGCTGACACTCGGTGTTCCCTGCACGAGTCCTCAAGCGTATCTGCGGCCGAGCATGAAGCGCGTCCTTACACAGTTCATGCTCATCCCATGCGACGGGAGGCACGTATGTTTAGACGTTGGGGCTGAGACCATGTTGCGGAGGAGCGGGTCCGAGAAGGGCACCACCAGCAGTCGGTATGGCCGCCGGCGTGACTCTGTAGCGCATGCATCGATCTGGACTAATTAGGTACGGTCCCTTTATATCACTCGTACTGAACTCAATTTTCTCGTTGTAGGCAGTCGAATTTACCAGTAGGTTGTCTAGCCAGACTTATTTATTGCATTTGTATGGCCTAGTATCATTCGTCATTTATTCATAAGTGGCTAGTAGCTAGTTAACATTTGACTTATTGTAATTAGGTGGATCATATTGCCGCTAGTGATCACTTGGCTCCCCCACCCGTCTAACCAGATCTAACCAGATGGTATATGGCTCGTCTCGCTGCGCCTGCTACAGTTGCTTTCGGCATTCACATGACCATGGCTTAGATGAGTTTGGGCTTGTAGAATGCGCATCAATAATCATGTTTGCTTTTCTTGTGCTGATCATACTGTAATTGAGTGGCTTCACGCCTTCGCCAAATGATTACCTAGCTATAGCAAATTAAACAATGTCGCAATAATATTAATGCACTTTAAAGAATCCAGTCTCCTTATCCATTGCTATGTCAAGGCCGGTAGTTGGGGATCGTGTGTGGGAAGAGAAAATGTCAAGGTGGGTTAACTACATACTAGAAGGGTTGGGCGCGCTTTGCAGCGCCGTTAGTGTTGTTGGGTTTCTTAGAAACATTATTCGCTCTGTTTCAAATATCAGGTGTATTACATTTTTAAAAAGTCAAATATTTTTAAGTTCCATCAAATTTGTAGAGAAATACATCAAAATACATAATACCAAGCTTTCAGGTGAGTATAATTAGATTCATCATGAAATGAATTTCCATCTTTTTTTTGTTTAATATTGTTGATGTTGACATTTTTGTCTCTAAGCTTGGTCAAAGTTAAAGGAATTTGACTTTCTAAAAAAAACTAATACCCTCATATTTTGGAATTGATGGAATATTTAGTTTGGCGGGTCAAGGAGATGATGGAGTGTTTTTTTTAATAATTCGATGATTTGGTGGGCCTTTCTCGATATGATTCTGTGTTATCCGCTAAGAAACACATATTTATGTGGGAAAATTTCTGTGTCGGTAGCTGCATGTACTATATTGGTGCTGCAATGTCACAAGATGGCATTTATTTTTTCTAGGTGTTAGGAGGATGCACAGGATCAGTTGTTGGTGATTGATTTGAAAAATGATTGGCCCGATCAAAATCTTAAACCAGATCCATAATTGAATACCTCAATCGAATTGAAGAGCTTCAAAATTAGGGAACAATAATGGATTGAAATAATTAAATGGGGGAGCTTCTTGAGAAATTGTTAACCCAGTCAAAATTGGGGTAACTCAATTTTAAATTGAAGACCACAATTAGTTATGATGCCTTAAAAGTGAGGAAGCATATTGTATAGTATAAAATAATTGAATGAGAGAGCATTGAGAAATTGTTGATCTGATCAAAATCGGGTGCCTCAATTTCAATTAAAGACCTTAATTGATTGTGAGCATTTTAAAATTAGGGAGCTTAGTGTTGTGGACTATTACTAATATAGTTTCACCTCTAGCCCGATGCCTTACAGTGCAGGTTTAACACGTCCTCCTCTAGTACATTTTGTTAATTGTGAGCAAAATGCCACTTTCTGCCTCCCTATGTTTTCCTCACTGCAAATGTTCTTAATCACATCCTTACTATATATGTATATGCCTCATGTTAATAAGTGTGTCCTTTATTCACAAAACTTGAATAGTTACCGCTTCATACGCATGGAACAGACAGTGTAATTGACATGTGTTTTAGTCCTAAAAAATGATAATTGAGCATAATCATTTTCGTCTTTGCATGATTACCTTGCTAAGAACGCCAATCTCTGCTTGTAAATTAGTTCACATTGAGATGGTGGCAAAAGAAAATTTTGTTGTACATGTTGCTTATCAATTCTTTATATTCCCACTGACAAGAAGGTGAAAAGAGCGTACGCTAATAGTCTGAACTTCTGAACATGAAGTATGTGTTCATTTTGTGTTGCTAGTGAAAGACGAGTATTTGGTTGCATATCCTTGCATTTTTTTATCTTATTAAAAGGTTCCTTTTATAGAGAACTCAACTATCAGATTGATGAGCAATTTTAGCATGCTCCTTTTTACCCCTCTTTTCACATGGGAGGTAAGAAGGTAAGAGCATGTTAAAAAACCCTCCAGATTGATGACTTCTGAATGTTTCAATGTTATAACGTAACGAGAATCCAAACTAAGCGTGCATGATCATGATATATATTTTTCTCCTTCCAAGTTCCAAGCAATCGCAGTAGTACTGTACTTGTTTTCCAGATTTTTATTTTTATTTTTTCAGAATCTCCAAGGTATTTATTTAGAACAGAAAATATTTCGTACTATCAACTTTAAATTCTTGAAGCCTTGTTTTCGTATATGATAATTTTTTAGGCATTCTACTATCAAGGTTATTTTTTTCCTAAAAAAAGTTAATTTTTTTAGGGGAACCATATCAAAGTTATGGTTTTTTCTAGGGTAAAAGCTAAATTTTATTGATCAAAAGCCACATGAAGTGGGATACAAAAAAGATCGTGGGGTTGAAACCAAACATGGTGCCCCCCTTCCAGAGAATTCAAAATTTTAGCTAGTCTATCTGCGTCTGTGTTTTCACGTTGGATTGGCTTCTATGTTTTCACGTTGGGCTCCGACCGGCAACCGAGGTACATCGGTTGGCCAGAGATGGGGTTGGCGTACTTCAACGTACCTGCTCGAGTGTGTGATAGCTTGCATTGGTATGTTAGGTGGCAAAGCAAACTGATAGTAGTATTTAACACCATAACTGAGACTTTTCAGCAGATGTGTGCTCCAACTTTTCCCATTAGTCAACCATGCAGGTCATATATCTTTGAGGCGGATGGCACGCTAGGGATCCATACACGTCATACTGCCATGAAAGAAATTGTTGATATTGGGTGTTGCAGAACTATGAAAGCGAGGTTTGGGTCTTAAAGTACCGAATCAAACTGCCGGTTGCAGAAGTAATGGGGCGGTTTGAAGGCTGCGATGAATTGTGGTATGTGAATGTTGCTTTGGAGCATGGTCGAGTGTCTTTACTGGCGAGTGTGGGCGAATGGGTGTTTCACATTGACAGTGATGGAAAATTGGTGGACAGTTTTCATCGTGGTGTCGGAAGCCTCTGTGGGTATGGATTTCGGCTCAAACAATCTCTTGTTCCGCACAGTTTCTTTGGCACTCGAAGTCTCTGTTGCGAGCACTTCACCTTTCATCTGATGGTGGTTGAGTGTGAGGCGGTGCTTCTTAACTGCGTGTTTTTCGCATCCTCTAGGCTGGAATACCTTTCAATCAGACCAAGTATGAGCGGGCTGGCTTCTTCTTTTTTACTTTGATGTATACGAAGTTGTGATCAGAAGCTCTGAATTTTTTATGTGCTAGCATCATTACATTGTTTTCTGTTGCATTATTTCAAGGACTAGTGCTTCATGGAATGTTCGATCTTAAGTTTCAGAAGCAAAATTTTCTTGTACCACTGCGCACAAGAGAAAGGTTTGTCACACATTTTGTTCAAATCGGCAGTAGGACATTTGTGACAAACTGACAATACATGCAGTTGTGAGAGTAAGGTTGTGTTTGGTTGAGCTGCAGATTTTGAAAAAGCTGCTGTGGAAAAGCTGTTGTGAAGAAGCTGCTGTGAAAATGCTGCTGTACAAAAGCTGGAGGCTGTTTGGTTAAAACGACTGTGAAATTGTAGATGTGGCTGTGAATTGTCTGTAATGCCCCTGAGACCTGAGTGAGTTTGTTTATATGCTGATTGACTGTAAAGCAGTGATATATATACATTTGTAGGTAATTGAACTATCATTTTTCAAAGGAGAAAAATTACAATTCAGGCCATTCATTGCTAACATATACGCAAACGACTATACTTTGATGGTGCATAAAATAGATAGTGATCCCATAATATTATTACAAAACACATGCACCATACAAAACACATATGGTTCACATGATGATGACCTCTGTCAACATAGCTAAACTTATGTTGCCATCGCTAGACAAGCATCGGCTATCCTACTACGAATATTGTTCATGCTTTCTTCGTTCTCCTCCTCTTCAACTGGATCGGTTTGTGTTGGTGCCACCTCTCGCCGTAGCACTGGAGGTACATACTCATCATCGGCATCACATTTATCAAAAATTTTGTCACGCAACTTGCTATCACGAATGAAATTATGCAATGCCATGCAAGCAATGATGATATGCTTCTGTGTACGAGGTGAGAAACTTGGGACTCCTTTCAATATGCGCCACTTCTGCTTGAGCACCCCAAAAGTACGTTCAACAATATTTCGAAGGGATGAATGTAGAAAGTTGAACACCTCATACTTCCCTTGAGGTGGACGGTCACGACGAAGACGGAATTCCGGTAGATGGTATGTACTCCCCTTGAAAGGAGCAAGGTATCCCGTTTGATTTGGATATCCAAAGTCCACAAGATAATATTTCCCTGAAAATGTACAAGAAATTAGCGTCACACATAAGAATAGAATTACCGATGGGATTTTTTGTTAGTATGTTATACCTTTGGGAGGTACAGGAAATGAAGAGAAATGTGATAATGCATGATTTAGGATCCTTGTGTCATGTGCACAACCCGGCCAACCCGCAACCACAAAGGTAAACCTCATGTAAAAGTCACATATTGCAAGCACATTCTGAGATGTAAAACCATGCCGACATCTATGGTTAACCGCATCATCCGCTGGTACTGAAACTGGCACATGTGATCCATCTATTGCACCAAAAGCACCTTTGAAATGAGGCCAGAAACGTTCATCTTTAATCCTTTCATTCTCATAGCTAAAAGTAGGATCTGTCGGTTTGATGATATCTTTCGCTAACTTGTGCAAACATAACAGAACTTCCTTAAACTTTGTATGAACTGTCCAAAGTGACCGTACAAAGCGGTTCTCAACTTGAGCAAATGATTGAGGGCCTCCAACGATCCATAAGAACATGGCCAGTGACTCAATTGAGGAAACATTAGTGGTTGATGTCAAACCATATGTAGAGACAAGCAAATCATGAAGTGCAATGAAAACATCAGTGCTCATCCGAAACATTTTATCTCTACTCCTAATGGACGAGTTGGTTGAATAGTCCCACCACTTTCATCTGGTTTTTTTTCATCTGGTTTTTTTTCGTCCCACCTCCCACCACCCCCTCCAATCGGTTTTCCTCTTTTCTCGTCTGGCCGGCAATACTCAACGTATTTATGGTAATCAATCACAATTAATCTAGGTATGGTAAGGCTATAAACTCAGAAATCTCAAATATGATAATTATAGTAATAAATCAATCCAGGTATGGTAAGGTCATGACTCAGGAAATTTCAAATATGGTAAGGCCTCGATCTCCTTCACGATCCATTCCGAATTCTGATTTTGCTTTCCAAACCCAACCTGAACGGTCAACTTTCCATTCGGGTCTTTATATGAAATAATCGATGAATAGAATTTTTCTTCAAAAACTTCCCTTTCTCAACATCGCTCGCACACCAGCATAGCGAGAAATCATCATTATTGCCGTAGAAATTTCTGGCTCGCCTTCCCAAAATCTCTCGGGACATTCTCCCTACTTCCATCTAGCCACACAGATGAAAAAGGCAGTCGATTTCCTCGCCTATCTCTCCATCCAGACATCCAGATCATCAGATCATGATCCATCTCTTTCCATCGAGGCCAACCGCACCCTTCTTTTCTCCGCAGCTGCCATCGTCATCCTGCGCTCTTACCTCACACGGTCACACCTGCACGCTAGGGTTCAAGTTGAAGGGATGGTTGGGGTCGACGAGCGGCCATGGGGCACTGCATGAGGCCGCGACCAACACAGGACGTGCATCTGCCGCTACCTCGTCCAGGACCTCGGCATCCCCGTTGACGCCCTCTGACCCGCCCCGACACAGACGTGACGCCACTCCTCCTGGCCGCCAAGCTCGGCCACACGGGGACGACCACCTACCTCCTAGAGTGCAGTGCCAGCCCGTGCATCTGGTACAACAACGGCGAGACCCCGCTCCACTAGGCCGCCTACAACGGAACGTACCTCGCCGCACTGAATCGCATTAACAAGTAGATGCCGTCGTTTTTTCGATGCAGGTCAGATCAGGTCCACCCCGCCTGGAAGTCTGGAACCTGAGACGGAGGGGACCTTGAGCTGGTGACGCTGCTCTTGGACATAGGCGCCGACGTGGGCGCGGCGAACCCCCGTACCCTGGGGCCATCCGTCCCTGCGTGCATTTTTCAGGCAATATTCTGAAGCTGACCAGCTTGTAATTTTCTCTGCAGCGCTGATGCACTAACGCGGCTATGCGTTCGCTGGACAGAGCGGCTTGTCTGCTTGAGCCTGCAGTTTGTTCGAGTTCAAGTTCCCGACCATCATCTCATATACTGTCCCGAATTCAAATCAGATCCTGCACCTCATCAAGGTCGCCGCTGCATGGTGACTGGTGAGTGCACCTGCCTTGAGAAACCCGGCCCGGCCATCTTCTCCCGAAAAAAAATCCTATACGACCAGGTCGTACGGGACTAAACGGGAGACCCACCTCCGCATGTGACACCTGTCAAAAGCGAATCTCAAAGCACCAGGCCTTCTTCCCATCGACTCCCTTTGCCAAATCTCGTTTTCTGTAGCCCTCAAATTCTACAGCCGCCGGTTAGGTTCGCCCGACTGCTCACCTCCTCGCCACCGGTGCACTCCTCGACGGCTCGACGCCATCGGCAAGTCCTCAGCTCCGCTCTCTCCATCCTTGTCGGCAACGGCGACGCTCATCGACGACCCATCGCGCATGCCCGCCGTATCTACTCGCCACATCCACTCACGGCCTTACTCCTTGACGCTGGCAGCAACTTTCCTGCTCGTGGTGGTCCATTCCCATCGAAAACGGCCATGTTCGTCGGCGCCCAAGTTTAGGCACCACCCAGTTGCTTGTCGCCATTGGCGTGAAGGAGCTAGGTGTGGGCAGAGGAGGATCTGGTGGAGAGACTACTGATTGCAGAGCCTCGCCGTCGTCGGCGGACTGCATGTCACCGGCAGGTGTAAAGAGAATCGAGATGGGACGGTCTTTTTGAACGTGGAAATCGGAGTTGGCTGGAAGTTGGAAACGATGGAAAGAAGAGCTGCTGCTTTGAGATTCGCTTTTGACAATTGTCATGTGCGGAGGTGGGTCTCCCGTTTAGTCTCGTACGACCTGGTCGTATAGGATTTTTTTCCCCTTCCCCCCCGAGTTGTCGTGGTGAACCCTTAGATCCGCCTCTGCACGCCAGTCCAGTTTCATGTGTGCGTTAATTTAAGTCAGTCTTCACATCATATATATTTGACCTGCAACTGTTGGTTGTGTACTCTTGAGATCAATGTCAGGATCTGCAGGTACTACTATTGAGAATTTCTGTGGCTTTTTTGTTCAGGCAAATGACAACCTTCTTAAAGTTGCATTTTGTTGTTAGTGTTTGAGGTTTCTATCGTGTAGCATGAGATTAATATTGCCAAGCATGAGCTGGCGGCGCATATGGAAGATCCAATGGGCCAATAGCTGGAGCCTGGAAGCGGATGTCAATGCTCCATAGCAGAGATCTCAGGTTTACAATAAGCAACGACTACCAAATTTTCCATCGTTAGTGTTGATTCCAAACGATCTGTAGTTTATAACATTGACGGCCACATAGGACTAGGCTATCTCAGATTTACCATCAGATTAGTGAACTTTGTGCATGATTGGTTTAAATTATTTTTTCCATCCTGCTTCTTGTGTTTACAGTAGGATATAAACGGCAGATGTCATGGAGATGGTTGCCATCAGTTTCATTTTGTTGCACATCACAAGCCTGCCCTTTTAGGTTGATATATGTTTCAGTTATCTTTACCTCTGTTATTTAAAGAATCTGTGATGTGTCACTAGCTTATTCCATTCTCGCATTATAGTATACGCATGTCTTGCAGTCTATCTCATGCATGCAGATGGGGAGATGCATTCATGTGCTCGCTGCTGCGTGCTACTAGCTTCGTTCAGTTGCTTCAGTGAGATAAGACTCGATGTGGATTATGTTTTAAATATTCAACAAATTTTCCAGCGAGTAGATCGACGCATAGGAGCATGAGGTTCTTCTGATAACAAGTTCTGGATGCGTCAATAGGATAAGTTTTACAGAATTGAGATGACCTTCTTAAAGGAAGCATTTTCACATCTTTGCACTGGTATACTTTTGCGGCTACACTTTTATTAATTGCAAAATGGAATTACCTCAATTGATAACCAAATTTTGTGCTCACCGCCGCCATGGGGTTGACGAGGACGTCCCAGAGCCCTTGCCTCTACTTGATGCCGCGTCGAGCAAGGTCCATAGCTGCTACCAAATGCATTTGGACTCACACAATACTATCATAGAGGAGTAAAACTACAAATCTCATATCATTCTTTCATTCAAATGAAACCATCAGATACGTACGTGTAGTGTGTAGAGTCCGTTCTAAGCATTGGAAAGGAAGTGGAGGAAGGGAAATTGCCTGCAGGTGGTATTGATAACTTTGAAGCCATTACTATGGTTACAAAATACGGTAAATATTACAGATACTTCATGCATGTTTCCTGTTTGATACAGTTAGATCCTTATTCGCTTACTTGTGCTGTATTTCTGATTGCTTTGACGTGTTCAGGTATTGCAAAATAGGGCTCCAAATGCATATCAAATCATGCTTTCCTGCATGATCGATTTTTCATGCTTTTTTTTGCAGAGTTATTTACATTTCAACCTGATCACAAGCCATCAGAGAATGGACTATTGCACTCAGTCAGAACTACATTAGGTCCATTGTACATTTTATTTTAAGTAATGAAGAATATGAGCTGAGAACATATAGGAGCTCTATTTGGTTCAAATATTTCTATACGAAATTTGATGTACTTCTCATGAATATCTTGGTAAACAGAAATAATGGTACACTGTACACTGCTGCATTATGTTTCACCAGACTCGCTCATTATAATATCTTGTTGCTTTCATGTCGTGAATACTAATTATCTTCAGCGTCTACTAGGATAAAGCCGAATGCTTTACGCATATATTTCCACCACGTTGAGTAATTTGTTTTGAAGATGGTACTAATATGTTAATTGGCTACTTGGTGACCTTAATCATCCTGTTGACTAATTTATCGGCTGATATTGTGAACAATGACTGACGTCAAAGATACAACTTTATCTTGTGTATTGGACAGTTGAAGCTTCCGTGCTTGTAATTGTGCCAATGGACGAACTGATTCATGTGACCTGAAGCTCATGACCGATATCCATATATTGTTTTTGCAACTCATGTGACAATGCAACAGAAACATGATATTTCCCTTAATTCAATGAATTGGCTTCTATAAATTCCATGTACGCATATTTGGGAAGAAAGTATTATTCTCACATCTTTAGTTCCAAGTTCACTGTTGAAAATAATAGCCCTTGGGAGATGAAGGGAAGGAGAGAGGGGGGTAGGTTTACAGTCACGAAATCATAAATACAAGCTGTGAAATATACCACATCTGCACTATTTTGGGTTTGAACTTGGAAGTGTTTGTGCGAGTGACAAAGGTTTCCAAAACAGCGGGCACACTTTACTAACACAAGTTGTGAAATTTACCGCTTCTGCACCATTATGGGTTTGAATTTCAAAATGTTTGTGTGAGGGATAGAGGTGGCGAGTTTGGACCAGAGAGGTGGAGAGATAAAATAGTGGATGGAACAAAAGTGATTTAACGGGAAAAAGGATTAATCGAGAATATCAGACTATGTGTGCCCCCGTTGCAACGCACATGCAATTAACCATAGAAGCCAAAAAGTGAGGGGAAACTTTTTTTTGCTCTTCTCTAATTGATAAATAAATTTGTACCATGAATGAGGCATGCACGCGTGAGGGCAGGAATGAGGCATGTACGTCGTGGTAGAGTCCGGGATGAAGAGTGGGTCCAATATAGAACCATGGGGTACTAGCACTAAGATAGGAAGGCGGTTGCCGCTCTTAGGCCTTGCTGCTGGCCTGCCACATCTGTGGCAATCACTAGCTCACTTCGAAGACGAGTTAAGTGCATTTTCTGGTAACAGTGAAGGTCGAGAGTGAGCGGAATGGGGGTTGGAGTTGGTCTGTTCAGTTACAGCTGTCTGAGCAGAATAATTTCCGTACTTTAGAAACATGGCAAATTACATTTCATTAAAGATGGCTTTGCAACAAACTACACGAGCGAGTGGTTCATATATCTTTTCATCAAGTCGTACAGTATATATTTTGCTTAGCATAGAAGGATAAATGCATTTGTTGGTTGTTTCGAGAGTTAATCACAGACATAGTTGTGTATCAGTTACATGCACAACAACTGACATTATACTTTTGTATCATGGTAATACACAACATTCAATGTATGTTACAACGGGGAAATCGCTCAGGAGACATCAGGGTGGAGAGCGGGGTGGTTGACGGGGGACTCCTCCTTGGTGGTGCTTGGGGAAGTACAGTGTGAAGGAGAGTGGGCATCATGGCAAAGGTAAGGTGAGCATCATCCGATTTTAAAGAAGAGGGCTCCAGCGAGAAATATTCCACTACAATGGAAAACCAAGCCAGCAGGGGAGGGCCTGATAGAAAAAGGGAAGGGTGTGTCGTGGCGTGTGGTTTTGTTTCGGGATCGCATGTAGGAAATAATATGGCCGATTGTTCGTACAACCACATTTCTCCCCTACATATAAGCTCGATTTGGGCGAGACCGGAGTATTCACACGGTTGGATTTGGGGGAGCCCGCTGGAACCCGTTGATGTCCGAACAAGTCCGAACATATGAGGAAGAAATGAGTTTCGACCTTAGAGACAATTTTAATTGTTTCTTTGATTCATTTATATGCATTGTAGCCCGTGGCAACGCACGGGCGTTCTACTAGTAAAAGTATTGGGGACGACCATAACACTCCATGACCCATTGAAGTCCTGTTTGCTGAGGCAATCTATATATTTTGTTCATGTACCGCTCAACATAGAGGTTACCTAGGTTTCCCATGATAGCAGCCTGCTTCCCAAGTTCAGCTAGAACTTTCAATCCCTCCTGGCCCTTTTTGGCCACTTCTTCCATCCTTGAATCCATCTACATAGGAACATAAAGATGTTAAAATACAATCATGGTTCCATCATGGTCAACAACTTAAGAAATAATTTTAACAATATGTATACTGCTGGAAACATAAACAAATATTGTTCACAACACAATCATGTCGCGACAAATGAAATAAATATGGTTCATAACATAAGCAAGCATGGTTCTAGAACATAAGCAAATATGGTTCACAACATAAGCAAATATGGTCTACAACAAAACACATTTGTTCCACAAGACCACGACATAACCAAATATAGTTCTAGAACATAAGCCTACACGTGCTTCAACATCTCCCTCTCATGCTCCCTCTTCAGATAATCAAGCCTCCCTTCTTTTGTTTCAAGAGCATTGAAGATTTCCCTAAAGTCAGGCTTCACCATAAGAGTGAGCGTTGTGTGCATGAGAGCAGTTTCTTCTTTGACACCACATTCTTTCACCATCTTCATGACCTCCGAAATGGTAGGGACATGGTTGGTCGGCGCCGATGATGCCTCCACACTTGAGGTTATCTTGTCGACTCCGCTTTCTATCTTCTGACATGTCTGCTTGTAAAACCGTAAGAAGGGACTCTTTTCATCCTTCTCCTCATTTACATTAGAGGGTTGCTTGCGCTTCTTGCTTGCACTTGGTTTCTTCATGGAGGACAATTTTATTTCAGCATTATCTTCTGGTTTCTCCAAAAGAACTGCATTGTCATCACTTGATTCATCGGAGGAAATATCTCCAGTGACATGTACATTCTGAAATATGACATGCAAATCTTCAAGGTGCTTTGGTCCGTGCTTTTTAAACTTCAAATGGTTGCATTTCTTTTTTGTCCTCTCCTGGCATCTCTGAAATAACTAGTAAGCGTGTACGTGCAATGCACGTATCGATCAAAGCAACCTATAAAATCCATGTGGGTATTGGATTCTGAACTCATATTGAAATTAATTAACTTTCATATATCGGAAGCTCTCCTGGGTGAAATGAAGCTTACTGTATACTACTTCCTCTGGTCACAAATATAAGATGTTTTAAGTATTTTAGTATACACTACATACATAACGAAATGAGTGAAACACACTAAAACATGTCTATATACATCTGATTCAACAAAAATTAGAACATCTTATATTTGTGAATGGAGGAAGTACAAAGCGTGTACAAGTGTTGTCTCGATCAAAGTAGACTATGAAATTCATGTGAGTATTGAAATATGAATTCATATTTCTGAAATTTTATGTGGGGTGGGGGTGGGGGATAGAATATATGTAGTGTGTAATGATCCCCACGTCTCTCATGGTCAAGTTTAATATAAACCCCATCACTTATCTTTTGATGATGTTATGTGAAGTTCTAATGTACAAGGAAATCCCAAACCAAGAAATCAAAGTCGTATAGTAAAGAATGCAATGTCTCTCATGGTCAAATTTAATTCGTTTCCTCTTGGGTTTGGCCTACATGTTATCTTCAGAAGTTGAATTCCTGGACTGGACTACAACGCCTCATGTGGGAGTCACAATGAGACAGAAGAGTCCAACGGTGGTCATGAATATTTTTCCCCCATTCTGAGTTGCGACATTCATGAACAAAAATGAATGGGATTTAACATTTCTGTATGAAATACATGGTATGCAAAATTAGTTCCGTAGAGATTAAACATGGAATATATTTGTCATCTCAACACCCACGCTGTGAGGAAAAGTGTGTTCTAGAATCGCAAATTGTACAATTATGTGAAAAGGCATGAGTAGATCACATGCTAGAATAATCATTGTTTCGCAGAGCTAACCAGGAAAAAGAAAGCTACACAAAATTTAGGAAGACCAAAGCCACACAAAAGACATCTCTAATGAGATGAATATACCCACAAGAAAAAAATATTATATCATTATCATGATGGATACATAAGTAATTTTAAAGGCTAAAAATTCAGGAAATACATAATGTCATTAACTATCAATAGAGATTCCATTTGCAGCAACCTCATGTCAGTTACCTCGCAGATAAGACATGTCACATCATGTTGCAAAGAGCACCATCAGTCATCACACCATTGAACTACAACTTTGGAGCTTGGGAAACGATGCTTCTATTGCATTTGTTTCGCCGTCTCCTAAGAAAAAAGAGGAGCTAGAAACAACATAACTTCTTTTACAGTTTCAGCCAAAAAATTGTAAGCAAGACCTTTAATTTATCCCAGATTAAAAGGCAAAATTCAATGTCTTTCTTTTCTTGACATACACCCCATCAATGAAACATATCTCAGATTAATTCAGGAGCTATTATCAATATGGACGCAAGCCCTAACAACAAAAGAAAAAAGGCACATCTAGATGTGCTTTAGCAAAACTGAAGAAAAAAATAGCTGCTGCAGTTAATTGTCCAAATGCATCTATGCATGGAATAGGAAACAAATTTAATTAGCAAATTGACTACTCATTTAGCCTATGCAAGAAGCATACCTAAACACTATGTGCAGACATGGTGAGAGATGCTGCTACATGTCACGGCTGTAGACCACAAAACAGCTAGTCATTCGTATTTATTGTAGAGATTCGCAAGTCTAGGCTACGATAAAATTCTAGGTAACCAGGGTACCACTGTCATACTTGTCATTTGGATCAAGATGGTTGTTATACATCTCTAAAGTCGTCAGTCCATCAGTAATAATCAGTAAAGAACAAATCATGTAAGGCTTTATTTATAAGGAAGGCACATAACTGTTTATAGAAAAATCAACCTGGGCAACGTTGTGCCAGTATCGTCAGGGCCTCAAAATTATGCCTGAAGGATAGCCACGGAGCGGAGGGCCAGAGCAGAGTGCAGGAGTATCAGCTGTAGGGGTGTGGCAAATGCATCCATATGACAGCAGCCAAGTGTTGAAGCTGCGGACGGCGACGACATCCTGCACTCCAAGAGAGGCCGGTGAGTAGCAGCTGTCGGTGCCAACTGAATTGCCTCATTTGTGTACAAAAAAGAAAAGGAGAAACTACATCGCTTCACCATCCCCAGCATTGGTGCCAGTCGACCATCGAGTAGCAGCGAGGGTTAGCCGCCTTGACATGGACCTTCTTGTTCACTGGCTTCGACCGCAGCTGCAAACCACCAGAGTGAATTAGAATCCATCATCAAGAAATTTCTTCAGGCATGCAAGAAGAAAGGGTGATCAAATCACGAAAGGGATTCGACCCGTGTGCTAATTTTCTTAGCCGTCGAGAAAGTGAGCGTGGACGATGTTGTCGATGTCCCAAAGAACCAGCTTGTTTCCTCCTGCACAGGGGCGGCCGGCGGCGGCAGCGGCAGCGGCAGCGGCGACCTTCAGCATCACAGCCGCTACGGCGGCACCTGCACATCACCAAAGAGAAACATGAGTATAGATGCTTGTTTGACGCATGGATCGGGTAACAAACTCCCTCGCATGACTGTCCTGATTAGAAACATAGAACAGAAATCAAATGAACAGGAGATCAGAGAGAGAGACCCAAGAACGCAGTCAGGACCAAATTGAGATCCCCTGTAGTGGTCGTTCCTGACGGAGCGGCGAGAAAGATATATTCGGCGGGCAGGCGGACCGCGGACATGTGGCTCAGCTCTACTGGCCGCCGGCTGCAAAAAGGCAGCAGCGTGCTGCTGGTTATGCCTAGTGGCCGTGTGTTGTTCCGGCTTCGTTCAAAGACCTAGAGAACTGGCGACGTGTTTCCGGCGAGCTCCTGAACGGAACAGGGAGGAGCGGCGACCTCCGATTCCTTCGGTCAAGGCAGCGTCGCGTGGGCGTGGAGGGCAAGCGGAGCGGAGGAGCGGTTAGCGATGACTCAATGGAGCGGCGTGCCGCGTGCGTGCCTCCCATGGGGCGCTGGGATAGGGAATTTTGGTAGGGGAAGAATTGATATGGAGGGATTAGCGTGATTGATTTTTTTTTTGAGAAAATTAGCGTGATTGGTGGGATTAGTGGGACGCATGGGTGGAATATTCCTCTACGGGTGGAGTGCGTTCAGCCATATTAAATTGCTAATTGCACATCTGATTGGGATTGAATCAATTGTAACCATTAGATTCTTTTTAGTGGGGCTAATCTAGCGGTGCTAATCAGGCTGGGTACAGTTTCAGGGTGGCTTTAGAAAAGAATTAGTTTGATTGTTTAATAGTAGTATAGATATAGATGGGATAGGGAATTTTGGTAGGGGAAGAATTGATATGGAGGGATTAGCGTGATTGATTTTTTCTTGAGAAAATTAGCGTGATTGGTGGGATTAGTGGGACGCATGGGTGGAATATTCCTCTACGGGTGGAGTGCGTTCAGCCATATTAAATTGCTAATTGCACATCTGACTGGGATTGAATCAATTGTAACCATTAGATTTTTTTTAGTGGGGCTAATCTAGCGGTGCTAATCAGGCTGGGTACAGTTTCAGAGTGGCTTTAGAAAAGAATTAGTTTGATTGTTTAATAGTAGTATAGATAATAAGAATGCAGGTTAGGTACTGCAATCATATAAAGCATGTCAATTAAAAAAATTGCAAACTCTTATCACAAGATGTTCGTCCCACCATTCTTTTGAGCAATCAACGGTCCCCTTTGCATCATTCCATCCAAGTCCAGTAGCTTCATTTTTCAGCTCCATGAACCAAACATACTCATTTTTATTGCATCCCATTTGTTCTTGAATTTATCCTTGGGATACTTCTTTCCCGTTCTTGCTTCCCATTTCTCCAAAACATTTTTCCAGCCCTTCTTGCTTAGATGACCTAATGGTCTATTTCCATTTGAAACCTCTTCTCAATATATCAATGAGTTTTTTCAAATGGGCATCATCCCACACAGCCTTTTCAGTCATACTTCAGTCAATAAAAAAATGACATAGCACTAGATCAATATATATGGTCCAGCAATCAATTGCATAGCAATCTGCAGCAAGCAATCATGCAATGTAGAGCAAAATGCAGCAAGTATTCATCACTGTACAGGAACACACGACAATGTGCAGCGATACTATCAAAATTTCATCGATTTCACATCATATACAACAATATGACAAGCAATATGCATCATCCCATCAAAATTTCATCCACTTTACATCATAAATACACAACAATATGAACGAGCAAAAAAATCAGCCTCTTTCTACTTGTACAGGAGGTGGGAGGGGGTTGGGGAGTGGAAGCAAAGGGGCGCAGTACCTTGCAGAATGGAGGGAGTAGGTTGCGCTGGAGTTGCGGGAGGTGTCGCCGGCGGCTGGGCGCGCGGCGGTGGAGGGCCGGCGGCAGAGGAGGGATGAGGTCGTGGCGGGGAGGGGCCGCGGGGAGGCGAAGGGAGGAGGTCCGGCGGGCAGTGGACGAGGGAGGAGGTCACAGCGGGGAGGCGGCGCGGGAGGCGGCGCCGGTGGCTGGGCGCGCGGCGGTGGAGGGCCGGCGGCGGTGCTGGCGACGGCTAGGAACCCTAGCTGCCGCTCGGGTGGATGGGGAGAACGAGGGGTGGGGCGTGCTGCTGGATGTCTCGCTCGGGAGGAATAGGCCCAATCGTTTTTCACTTGCGAGTGGCAAATGTGGGTAAATACTACTAAACTTCCAGGGGACAGCTAAAAGTGCACGATTGAAGTTGGGGGTTTCGCTGCTGCGAAAATACACTACGGGGAAGCACTAGCTTTTGCAACTTCTGCTTCTCTTTTCTCCCCCTTTGGTTAGCTTATAGCTTCCAAAAGCCAGAAGCTGGCTGCAAAAGCTCAACCAAACACAGCCTAAGCACTCCGATAACTTGTTACTGGTACCAGTGTGTACTGCTTGTATTATGTGCCATAGCAGGGTATTTGCTTGAAGTAAATAGCATAAAACTACTACAATTCGGACTAGGGTTCAAACAACTAACGATATTTTTCGCTGATAACTATCAAGTCAAGGGTCGGCTGTTAAAAAAATAAAATCTTCGTTGTTAAAATTTAAACCGGCCGGTTTATGATAGGTCGGGCCCGTACCTAAACGATCTGTCTATTTGACCGTTAGTTTGACTGTTAACTAACATGTGGATCCCAGATGTCAGTGTCAGGTCCTTTAAAATTTTGAAAAAGCAATCGGGTCCCTCATGTGGTCATGCGCCAGCAGCCATGGCGCCGCCGCGCGAGCTCCCTTCCATCGCGCGGGGTGTAGGTGGCCGACTCCGTCGCCCTGCTGGAGGTCGCCATGGAGAACCCCACCCAGGGACGCCTCCTGCCGGAGTTAGCCGGTCGTGCCACCCGTAGCCGAGACCCACCTCCGCCTGGATCCTGCACGACGGTGGCTGCTGGGGGTTGGCCGGCGGGGCAGTGCCTCTGGCTGGTGACGCCATGGCTCCATGGAGGGTGGCACGTCGGCCGCCATGGCTGCAGGCCGAGGCTGGCGGCGCGTTGGGGAAGAAGAGAGCCACGGTGAGAAGAGGTTTCGGGGAGAGGGGGCAGTAGTGGCGGCGATGAGGTGGAAGGAGAAGCGACCGGCGCAGGTGGAAGGAGAGGCGGCCAGTGCTTCGTCGACCTCGTGTGGAAGAAGAGAGACAGGAGGAGTGAAGAGAATGTGGAAGAGAGCTGACATATGGACCCCACATGTCAGTTAACAGTCAAACAAACGGGCAAACAATCAATTTTCTTACGTGTGGGCCCCAACTGTCATAATCACGATCAATTATAAAGCACGGGATGATTTGGGTTTTTTGAAATAGCCGACCCCTGACTTGGTAGTTACCAGCGGAAAAAAATCAGTAGGTTTTTAAAACCCTAGCCCGACTTATAGTAGTTTTATGCTATTCACCATAACTGCTTGGCCACTCAGATTTATATATGCTCTTTGGTGCAGACAGTTCTTCCACAGCTCAGTTTTTTTTAAGCTGAAGAAGCGAATTGAACGGACAAGTCTCAAGCACGAGGCGATCTAGGATCTCTCCTCTATCCCTTGGGATTTGAGACTGGCTGCGGAGGAGCTTGCACAGCAGCTTCCAAGCCCACCTCGGCTACATACACGCACGAGGTATAGTGTGATCGGAAGTTGACCCCCGCGAATCTCGATGGCCTTGACAATGGCGATTGATTCGTCGGAACTTGACGCCGCGAATCTCGATGGCCTTGACAATGGCGATATTAATTCGTCGGAACCTGCCATATCCGAACTCCCAAGCTCCATCGAGCTCAAGTTGGCCCTCCACCACCCCAATGGCGCACGCCCGGCCCAAGCCAAATCACTCACGCCTACTGGTCCTTCTGCTACTATATAAACACGCACGGCCACCCAAAACCTTGCAACAGTAGCTATAGTGGTACTGGTAGAGTGGTACTAGCTCAGAAAGTTGTAGCAAATCGTGTGTCGTGCCATGTCGCTACGCCGCAGTTCGGCGGCTGCGCTCGCGGCGCTGCTGGCGCTGGCGGTGCTGCTGGGCACGTCGGCGGACGATGGCGGCCAGCCCATCGTGGCGCGCATCAGCAAGGACACCTCCACCCCCACCCCCCTCTACACTATCGCCATCAAGGTCGGCGGGGTGCCGCTCCTGCTCGACCTCGGCGGCCCGATGCTCTGGCTCGCCAACTGCCCCACCCCGCACCGCATCATTCCATGCGTCTCCCACGACTGCGACGAGGTCTCCACTACATACCGCCCGCCTGGCTGCCCGAAGCCCAGCCTTCGCGGAGACGGGCCGTGCGCCTGCCCCGCCTACCCGCGCAACCCGGTCGACGGGCGCTGCCGCTCCGACGACGCCACCACCATCACGCTCGCCGCCAACACCACGGACGGCCAGAACCCGCTCCTCCCCGTCATCTTCCGCGCCGTCGGGTCCTGCGCGCCGGGGGAGCTCCTGGAGTCGCTTCCGGCGGGGGCGGCCGGCGTTGCGGGGCTCTCCAGGCTGCCGCTATCGCTACCGACCCAGTTCGCGTCCTTGCTCAAGGTGGCGAACGAGTTCGCCCTGTGCCTGCCCAGCGGCGGCGACGGCGTGGCAGTCTTCGGTGGCGGCCCGTTCCAGCTCCTGGCCGCGCCGCCCGTGGAGCTCGCCGAGCGGCTTCGCGAGAACCCGCTCCCTCTCCTCAAGCACCCCTACAACGGCGGCTACTACTTCGGCATCACCGGCGTCGCCGTGAACCAGCAGCGCGTGCCGACGCCAGACGGCGTCTTCGACCTCGACGCCGGCAGCGGCACGGGCGGCGCCGTCTTCAGCACCGTCACGCCCTACACGGCGCTCCGCTGGGACATCTACTGGCCGCTCCGCAACGCGTTCGACGTGGCCACGAGTGGTATCGCGCGCGCGGACAAGGTGGCGCAGTTCGACTTGTGCTACCAGGCGTCCGCGCTCACGGTGACCCGGGTGGGCTACGCCGTGGCCAGCATCGAGCTGATGCTGGACGGAGGCCGGAACTGGACGCTGCCCGGTGCCAGCTCGCTCGTGCAGGTGAACGAGCAGACAGTGTGCTTCGCGTTCGTCCAGATTTCGTCGTCCATGCCGGCGGCGATCGACTCGCCGGCGGTTATCCTCGGGGGGCACCAGATGGAGAACAACCTGCTGATGTTCGATCTGGTGAAGGAGACGTTCGCGTTCAGTGGGCTGCTCCTCGGAATCCGCACTACATGCAGCAACTTCAACTTCACCATGGGGAGTTCTTATTAGAAGAGTGTCATGCATGCACTGATCTTGCATGTCTAGCACCACCGCCACCATGTTCATTTGTGCTCGATGTAGACTGGTTAAGGGAAGTACTGTCGTAGTGTTGTGTTCGTAGTAACAAGAATAAAGTTTTATGCTGGTGGCGGTTGCCACATATGTGGTGCTTGTGCTTTTGGGCGTGTTATGCCCTAACAAGTGTTGTGCCATGAATGACTTATGCTTTGATCCCTTCTTGTTGTTCAACCCTTCCACTTGTAGTTATTCTAGGGTTTTCTTCAGTTCCCCAGTCACCAATGAGGGCTGGTGATGCTTAGGTCGTGTACATGTTTTCATGGTGTTTTTTTTTTGTTTGGTCGCGCCTTTTTGTGATTGTTAATTAGCATGGTTCAGAAAGAAAAATGATACCAAATTGATACATTTTTTTAACATGGTACAGAAGCGATCATACGTTCACCCCCATAAATACACGCACACCTACTTTTCTGAGCACCTACGAAAGACTGAGCTGGCACATCATTTTGAGATTTAACAAAGTCAACAAAGACACCTTTGTAGTCGATGGAAACGTCTCCTCCCACTGAACGCACATCACGGGAAGGACTGAAATCTCTACTCCTATAAAAGACTCAGTTGGTGATGATGGTGTGTCTGCCATCCGTCATTTCTGACCATTAGATCTGCATCTAACGGCTCTGAGGTAAGTTGTGGCATTTTTGCAACAATAGCCCACTTCTCTACTCCAATTTGCAGAAAACCCCTTATTATCTTGCAAGCAACCACATCCCTCCCTCACCTCATCAAAACAACCTGAGAAATATATTTGGAGTGAAACATAATATATTTTTAGTGGTATATGTATATCAAAACAAGAGTGTTTTGTTTCAAGTTTGTGAACAAGTACTATTCTACTTTGGATCCGTTGCAATGCACGGGCACATTGCTAGTAAATTCAGAAAAATGCGAGCGCCACTGTCCTTGAAACCATCCAACCACAAGTTGGTTCACCAAATTGATACGTATTGAAGGTAAATTGGCGACATTGTGCAAATATGTCCACTGCGGGATCAAAGGCTTATTTATAAACTCCATGCTATCAAGGTTTTACCAGAATTTTACAAGGATACATGATATGGCCTTACGTGCATTGCGTAGTTTTTTTTAAATGGCCACATCTTTTTGAATTGGGTAAAGGTGGTTCTCGCAACATTACCAAATTAAATATTGAAATGTGTATTTTTATTGCACCCTTTTTAATCAGGACTGTTATTTAAAATTTTAGACGTGAAGTTTATGTAATGGTTTATGAAGTATTAAATATTAATATGGGACATTTGAGAAATCATGTGAATGCTGCTTTAGGGACAGTTTGATATCTTCAGAACTGAACCACGCAATAAAATAGTGTAAATGTAGGTAGGACTCAACAATAGGGAGGGGAACGAATTGAACATGGAGGCATATATATGCACCTGTTTTTTTAATTAGCAATTGCAAAATGGTAGAAAAACCATGAAAGATTTTGATAACAAATTTGCTCAAGTGTTACTCTCGTGTAAAAAAATTGGTGATGAAATGACTTCCGTGGTATTGTTGGAAAAAAATCAGCATTATATAAACCCTATATTGTTATGGAAAAAATGTTTTTCTGCTCAGATTAATACCGGACTTTTCTTGTTGTCAATTTTTTTATACAACTACGCCAATATGGCAAGTTTCTCTGAAAAAGTGTCAGAAGATTTTTTGGCTTTTCTTGAATTGCTAATATTTTCCTCTGGATTTTTTTATCAGGTTCATCTACAACCAGGTGTACCCTGGTATGAGCAATGCTACAGCAACGGAGTATTACGGGACCATTACGGGCTAATCTTGACATGGCAGTTATCTATTGGATTAGGGGGGAGGGGGCCCCACCCGGGTGAAAATCAGGGGGGAGGAGAGATTGTATGGAAAGTCGCGTAATGGTCCCGTGTGTTTAGCATTTTCGACCCTGGTATTTCCCTATTGTCGACAATGATCCTACATGTAACTGGTCAACTGAATTCCAGCAAAAACAACTCAGTAAACTGAGAAATAGGAAGTCAGAGGAGTGTGGAAATATGAAGTGAAATCTGTTTTCATTTCTTAAGGAGAGCTCCATGGGCTTCGCGTCTGTGCCCCTCGCTCAAAGCCTGGGGGCGCAGGGTTTGGAGCCCACCGCAAACGTTCCAGACAGAACCGTCCATGGCGGCTATTTTCTCAAAAAAAAAATACCGTCCATGGCGGCCGGCCAAGAATTGATTAGGACGGTCAAAAGGGACTTTGGGCACACACGTAGCTCCTCAGTAAGTCAACCAGCTACTCCAAGTGCGGTCTCTGTGCGCTGGCGAAGACAGTCAGGATGCGATCGAGGACGATCAAATATCACATGGCTAGTTGACATTTCGATCCGCCACACGTACGAAACATGCAGGTGAACGCAAAGCGTCTCCGGAGAATGCTGGCCTGCAGGGGGGAAGAACGTCTGCTATAAAACGCCACGTTCACATGCGCCAAACACCTCACCACCACCACTACAGGACGGCCCATCTGAGCAGATCTACCGAGGAGGAAGACCGATGGCGCGGCAACTGGTTGCTGCGGTGGCCGCTCTGGTGGCGGTGTGCGCCCTGGCGGCCGCCGCCGGCGTCCAGGCCCAGCCGCCGAGGAAGCTGCCGCCCAACTACCACATGATCAGCCCGGGCAAGTTCGGGCAGAGGAGCCAGCAGCTGTCGTGCAAGGACACCAACGGCAGGAAGGCGGGGTGCATGGGCAAGTGCGACAAGCGCTGCCCCAACCAGTGCATCGTCCTCTGCCCCAGCTGCAAGACATACTGCAGTAAGTTTGAGTATACTTAATTTACCATGCAATGCATGATATCTTTTCTCTTTGTGTGTATGTGGTGTCATTGACTTTAGTTTTGCCGCGTCTGTGGGTTCCAGTGTGCGACTTCTACGCTGGCGTGTCCTGCGGCGACCCGCGCTTCACCGGCGGCGACGGCAACAACTTCTACTTCCACGGCAAGAAGGACCAGGACTTCTGCATCGTCTCCGACGCCGACCTCCACATCAACGCCCACTTCATCGGCAAGCGCAACCCCTCCATGAGCCGCGACTTCACCTGGATCCAGGCCCTCGGCATCCGCTTCGCCCACCACCGTCTCTTCATGGGAGCCCTCAAGACCACCAGCTGGAACGGCGACGTCGACCACCTCGAGATGTCCTTCGACGACGCGGCCATCGAGATCCCGGCCGAGGCCGGCGCGCGGTGGCAGTCGGCCGCCGTGCCAGGGCTGACCCTCACGAGGACTGCGGCCACCAACGGAGTGAGGGTGCACCTGAGGGGCGTGTTCGACATCATGGCCAACGTGGTGCCCATCACCGAGGAGGACTCGCGCATCCACAACTACGGCGTCGCGGGGTCGGGCGACAGCCTCGCGCACCTTGACATCGGGTTCAAGTTCCATGACCTCACCGACGACGTGCACGGCGTGCTCGGCCAGACCTACCGCTCCGACTACGTGAACGAGATGAGCGTGCGCGCCAACATGCCTGTCATGGGTGGTGCGCCAAACTATGTCTCGTCCGACATCTTTGCCGCCGACTGCGCCGTCTCCAGGTTCGGCCGCAACACAGGCATCTCCATGGTCACCAAGTCCGACTGAACTATGCAATAAGTTGCAGACGTGAGCTTTGCAGTCACCTCCACCGCACTACTACACCCCTGATCACAAAATGGCAACAAATTTCTGCTTCGCACAATCAACCAAATTAGTGGTATAATGAGGATGGAAATAAAAATGTAACTGAAGGTCAACCAAAATTTCTGCTTCGTTTCATTTAATTAATATTATTACTCCCTCTGGTCAGGTTTATAGGATGTCAACCATGCACGCTTGCTGGTATATGACATATATTGATTCTTTTATTTTTGCGAAAAGACATATACTGAGTTAATAAGATTCTCTTTCAAATAAAGTTTCGAAACATGTAATATTTCTTGTATATATACCGCATATTTTTATTACACAATCTAGAAATTCAAACATGTGCCCGCCGCGTCGTTCCCATGTCACTACTAGAAAAATGCTTATACATAGAAGTTTACCAATAGCGTTTGTTTGTGCCCCACGCTACTGGTAATTATCAGTAGTGCTGGGCACAAAGAACGTTATTGGTATAGATTAGCAGCATCGCTTGTTTTCTTTGGGCACGCTACTACTACCTCCGTCAGTTGACCCGCGGACAGGTCATACTACTAGCGTGGGTTTGCTAGGACGTGCTAGCACTAGAAACATAGTCGTAGCGTGGGTCGCCACATGCGCTACAACTAACCCAGCCCAGCGAGAGAAGCAACCCAGCCCAGCGAACAACCTCTCCATCGTTCTCTCATTTTCCTCCTCTTCCTCCCGCGAGCCCTCGCCGCCGCCAACAACGACGGGCGAATCCGGCTACTTCCCGCGGCCCTCGCCAGAGAAAAGCACACTCACGAGTTCTCCTGGCGACGACGCTTCCTTCCCTCTGGCCAGATCCTCTCCTCCAGGCTGCAAGCGCTCGCGCGCGACCCTTCCCCGCGGCTAGGGTTTCGGCTGCCTCCAACTCCGGCACGGTGAGCTCTCCTCTTCCCTCGATTCATGCCCTCCTCTCTCCCCGCCCCCTCACTAGTTTCTTCAATTCGGTGCCGCAGCCACCCTCCTCCATGTGTGAGGACGACCACCACGGCACGCACACGGTCGAGCTTGCCGTCGTCTGCTCCGGTGCGGTGCTGGGCCAATGACCTCCGCCTCCATGGCTCCTAGCTTGGGTAAGCATCCCCATCACCATGGCTGTTTCACTTTCTTCCTCCTTTTTGCATCCTGTTCTTGCTGCTCCATTGATTTGTTCATGGAGGCCATAACTTTATCCTTTTGCTGCATCTAAAAGCTGGTACTCTCCCAGTCCTGATAATACACATGGACTCACATTTGGATCTCTGTATGATTGGTGTTTTATTAGATGTTTAGATGCATGGTCTTGGCAGCACTGTTGGACACTATCATCTTGTACTGCTGTCACACATGGCATTGACCAAACAGTGAGCACAAGCCCATGCTTCGTGAACTCTTGGGGTAAGCACAGGTAGCAATCGTCGAAGCAGTTTGATTGGTGCTTATATGTGATAACATTGCAGTACTTCATAGTAGTACCGTGTGCAAGGTACCTGATTGATTCATTTATAACTGAAAACAATCTTGAGGGTCTTAGAAAAACAAAACGTTAACTGAAGAAGAAGAAAATCAATACTGAAGGAATTAACCAGCAAAAGATGAGGATGATTACTGTGGGGGTTTACAGTACTGCACAATAATTTTTTATCTAAATACTAAAGTTAGTGACAAAAGAAACTAAAGTAATTGAAAACCAAAGCAATTCAGAAGCCTCAACTAGTTATGTAGCAGTAGTACTACCTGCGACCATCGGCCAGATTTGTCTAAATTTATACACATCAAACAGAAAAGGGGCAGGTCGAATATGCAACCACAGCAGAGAGCATGACACAATCTATAATGTCCTCTGCTCTTCAGAGGGATCAAAGCTACAAAATTAGTTTTCCTTTGTAAAATGAAGATGTAGGCGTCAATAAAAAATGTGCTGAGATTTCATGACTATCCTAGCAGTACTTCTTCCTCACTAAAAATCAACTAAGGCCAGGCATGTTATTTCGCAGACTAGATTAGTTCAGTAGAATTCATACTACATAGTACATCACCTATTATTAATGGTCCCAAGTACAATAATGGTTACATAAAGATCAGGTCTAACTAGTAGGGAGGAAGATTAATTACACATCTTCTGTCAACTACTAAGGCTTCCTGTGTTATTTTGCAGACTAGATTAGTTCAGTAGAATTCCAGTTAGATCAGGTACAATGCCTGTTGATGGTATCAAATACATATGGGGATGAGTAGTAGTAGTTGGAACCAGTCAAGGGGAAATTGCTATTAGGACAAGCAGAGTACAGTAGGTGGTGATTAGGATGCCCGAAAGCGTTTTCACAAGGCTAGCCTTCTGTACGACCAAGTAATGTTGTTCTCAGGTCATTTCAGAGTTACAAAATTAAACATGTCTTCAAGGTGATTCTGAAGCTTGTGTCATGGGTTCAATCTTGTGGCAGCAATAACAAAGTTCAATATGTTGGCTTATTGTGAACAAAATGATAAGAGTTGTATATTCTCCTATTTTTGTTTTGGTGTTTGTTTACGCTGTTCCCGTCAACCTGCCAATATGATAGCCAACTTTCACTATAATCAGAAGGAGTCTATTTGCCATAATGTGTAGATGCTATTTCTATGTTATTTTTCTGTCTACTAACTCCTTGTTGCTACCAGTTAACGATTTCCTCAACAATGATTTAGTATAAAGCAGCATCTACTTTTTGCTGCATTTTACTGCAGTGTGGCACCGATATGATAGCTTTATTCCATTTCTGTTGTTTATCAGCATGCTATCATTTGTAGTTGTTATTGCATTTTTAACAAAAGTCGAGTTTATTTTTAAAAGGGGTATCGCTGACTGATTTGTGTTCTCACCCAGGCTCATGAAAGATATTTATCCTTGAAGAAACGAACAATGACAGACAAAGCAACTGCAGTTGAGGATGTAAGTTCCTTTCTTTATTTCACATTATCGAACTTTTCTTAGAAGTCATGATCACTAACTAGCTCCATAGTGCCAGATCATCATTTGAGCAAGCTCGTTTCAACCTGGTAGGTGTACTGCTTCCCAGTATCTCTATTCACTGTATCTCTGTTTGAGCAAGCCAGATTTGGACGCTGACGTGTACTAACAAGTTTTTACTTTCTCGACTTGGCCGCAGGGGTGATCAACACGAAGTACCGCAGCCCGGTGGGCGTCATGCTCTTCAACCACTCGGAGGTGGACTTCACCGGGAAGCCCGGCGACC